>NC_084585.2:23554111-23611611 GCF_033978685.3 Nerophis lumbriciformis
ACCCGATAGGACTCTTTCTTCAGTTTGACGGCATCCCTCACCGCCGGTGTCCACCAACGGGTTCTAGAATTACCGCCACAACAGGCACCAACTACCTTGCGGCCACAGCTCCAATCAGCCGCCTCAACAATTGAGTTGAGTGAACATGGTCAACTCGGACTCAATGTCCAGCACCTCCCTCGTGACATGTTCAAAGTTCTTCCGGAGGTGGGAATTGAAACTCTCTCTGACGGGAGACTCTGCCAGACGTTCCCAGCAAACCCTCACAATGCGTTTGGGCCTGCCAGGTCTGTCCGGCATCCTCCCCCACCATCTCAGCCAACTCACCACCAGGTGGTGATTGGTAGAAAGCTCCGCCCCTCTCTTCACCTGAGTGTCCAAAACATGAGGCCGCAAATCCGATGACAGAACTACAAAGTCGATCATGGAACTGCGGCCTAGGGTGTCCTGGTGCCAAGTGCACATATGGACACCCTTATGTTTGAACATGGTGTTCGTTATGGACAATCTGTGACGGGCACAAAAGTCCAATAACAAAACACCACTCGGGTTCAGATCCGGGCGGCCATTCTTCCCAATCACGCCTCTCCAGGTTTCACTGTCGTTGCCTACATGAGCGTTGAAGGCCCCCAGTAGAACGAGGGAATCACCCGGGGGGGGCACTTTCAAGTACTCCCTCGAGTGAATCGAAAAAGGTTGGGTACTCTGAGCTGCCGTTTGGTGCGTAAGCGCAAACCACAGTCAGGACCCGTCCCCCTACCCGAAGGCGGAGGGAAGCTACCCTCTCGTCCACTGGGTTGAACTCCAACGTGCAGGCTCTGAGCCGGGGGGGGCAACAAGAATTGCCACCCCATCCCGTCGCCTCTCACTGCTGGAAACGCCAGAGTGGAAGAGAGTTCATCCCCTCTCGAGAGAACTGATTCCAGAGCCCTAGCTGTGCGTCGAAGTGAGTCCGACTATATCTAGCTGGAACTTCTCCACCTCGCGCACTAGCTCAGGCTCCTTTCCCCCCAGCGAGGTGACGTTCCACGTCCCAAGAGCTAGCTTCTGTAGCCGAGGATCGGAACGCCAAGAGCCCTGTTTTCGGCTTCCGCCCAGCTCACAGTGCACCCGACCTCTATGGCCCCTGCTATAGGTGGTGAGCCCATTGGAGGGGGGACCACGTTGCCTCTTCAGGCTGTGCCCGGCCAGGCCCCATGGGGACGGGCCCGGCCACCAGGCGCTCGCCATCGTGCCCCACCTCCGGGCCTGGCTCCAGAAGGGGGCCCCGGTGACCCGCGTCCGGGCGAGGGAAATCTGGGTCCTTCGTTTTTATTTTTCATGGAGGTCTTCGAGCTGCTCTTTGTCTGATCCCTTGCCTAGGACCAGTTTGTCTTGGGAGACTCTACCAGGGGGTATAAAGCCCCCGGACAACATAGTTCCTAGGATCATTGGGACACGCAAACTCCTCTACCACGGTAAGGTGGTAGAGGAGTATTTTAATACTTAAGACTTCAAATGAGATGAGCAAAATATTATAAATACTCCTATCTCCCAGTATGAGGCAATCTGCCATACTAAAATGGCCACAACTCACCAGTCAATCACAGCTGGGCACAAATAGACAAACACACTCATATTCATTTTTTAAATTTTTTTTTTGAATATATTTTCATGCAAACAGAGAAATCCCAATGAAACCAAACATATGAGTTCAATGTATCCCAACTTGTTTTTTAACACATTTCTTAAAAGAAAGGGAGTTTTAGTAGTATTAACAATAATAACTATTATTATCCATCCATCCATTTTCTACCGCTTATTCCCTTTGGGGTTGCGGGGGGCGCTGGAGCCTATCTCAGCTACAATCGGGCGGAAGGCGGGGTACACCCTGGACAAGTCGCCACCTAACTATTATTATTAAAAATAATATTAATAAAACAATAATTTGCACTTTTAAAACAACATTTAAAAATAAATAATTTTTTAAATGGGTTATATCGTGAACAAGACTCCGAGGTACTTGAACTCCTCCACTTGGGGCAAGATCTCCTCCCCAACCCGGAGATGGCACTCCACCCTTTTCCGGGCGAGAACCATGGACTCGGATTTGGAGGTGCTGATTCTCATCCCAGTCGCTTCACACTCGGCTGCGAACCGATCCAGTGAGAGCTGAAGATCTTGGCCAGATGAAGCCATCAGGACCACATCATCTGCAAAAAGCAGAGACCTAATCCTGCAGCCACCAAACCAGATACCCTCAACGCCCTGACTGCGCCTAGAAATTCTGTCCATAAAGGTTATGAACAGAATCGGTGACAAAGGGCAGCCCTGGCGGAGTCCAACCCTCACTGGAAACGTGTCCGACTTACTGCCGGCAATGCGGACCAAGCTCTGACACCGATTATACAGGGAGCGAACCGCCACAATAAGACAGTCCGTTACCCCATACTCTCTGAGCACTCCCCACAGGACTTCCCGGGGTACACGGTCGAATGCCTTCTCCAAGTCCACAAAGCACATGTAGACTGGTTGGGCAAACTCCCATGCACCCTCAAGGACCCTGCCGAGAGTGGTGAAGAAGGAGCTGAGCCAGAAGGCAAAGCTCTCGATTTACCGGTCGATCTACGTTCCCATCCTCACCTATGGTCATGAGCTTTGGGTCATGACCGAAAGGACAAGATCACGGGTACAAGCGGCCGAAATGAGTTTCCTCCGCCGGGTGGCGGGGCTCTCCCTTAGAGATAGGGTGAGAAGCTCTGCCATCCGGGGGGAGCTAAAAGTAAAGCCGCTGCTCCTCCATATCGAGAGGAGCCAGATGAGGTGGTTCGGGCATCTGGTCAGGATGCCACCCGAACGCCTCCCTCGGGAGGTGTTTCGGGCACGTCCGACCGGTAGGAGGCCACGGGGAAGACCCAGGACACGTTGGGAAGACTATGTCTCCCGGCTGGCCTGGGAACGCCTCGGGATCCACCGGGAGGAGCTGGACGAAGTGGCTGGGGAGAGGGAAGTCTGGGCTTCCCTGCTTAGGCTGCTGCCCCCGCGACTCGACCTCGGATAAGCGGAAGAAGATGGATGGATGGATGGATGGATGGGTTATATCGTGATTTTTTTTTCAACATTAAAAACACTTCCTTGTGATCTATGTAACACGTAATGGAGGGGTTTTTTTTTACATTTTGCATAGATTTTGTTTTAGGGACCATGTCCATTTTTGGGCTCCATCTGAAAACAAGTCATTTTGAAAGGCAGAGTTATTAGATGCAATTGAACCTCTCCTCACCACGCTCCTTCACGCTGAGTAGACGCCCTGACAGCCATGTTTTGTAGGTTATTTTTGCTTTTTTGCTTTTACTGTGCGACACCAGCTACACCTGTCAGGACCTTATAGACATAGTTGACCACCAGCAGCCACCACACGCAAAACGTCCTTGATGATATAGCGAGACCAGCAGGCTCACCATGGTTTGTTGTCGACACAAGGAGACGATGCAGGCGGAAAAGAGAAAGAATGCGAGGCTGCAGGTCTGGTACTATACACTAAGGCCAAACCTCTACAGCATATGTGTCAACGTTAAGCCCCGCGGGCCAAATCCGGCCCGCGAATGAAATATCTATGGCCCCCGGGATGATGTTTGATTAGTATTAAAACCGCTTGCTGCTGTTTTGCACGCACCAATACTCCATCAGTGTTGGCACTAGGAATTTTCAAAATGGGATACCAGGGACCCCATCAACTCATAAAAATGGGGTTCCACAGTAAATTTTTGGGGTCCCACTTTTTTGTAACCATTTTGAAAACAAATGATAAATGTATGCATTATGCTGTTATATCTCACATTCTATATTGTGTTTTGAAAAAAGGTTGTCATAAACGTTAGTTAATTCATAAAAAAATAGCACAAAAGAAAACAAATTTTTATGCATACGTAATTTTATTCAGTCATAAACATTCATTCACTTTCTTCTTTCCCGCATGGATCTAAACTTTACCGCTGCCGGTATTTTTTTCTTTATTCTTATTGTAATATTTTCAGAATGTGTTTGTTCTATTTATGGCCAAAGTAAGACAAAGAAAACAATCTGAAGTTGTCTTTAGTTTTTAGTTTTAATGCCATTATTTTTATAGTCCGGCCAGCGTATGCACAGATTTTCCTCCATGCGGCCCCTGAGCTAAAATGAGTTTGACACCCCTGCCTACAGAGTCTCTCCAAAGTTAGATCTCGGATGTAGACATGTGTATCGTGACAATAAAAGGTTTTTCCATTTTCTAATCTATCGCATGTTAGCAACTCCACTGCACTGCTGCTTTGACCCCTTGTCAAAAATGGGCCAACCCCGGGGCCCAACTTTTCCACTACAGCGGGGCCCGGAACCCACTCAAATGTTAACATAGAATTAGGAATCTTATGCTTGATTTTAATCATATGTAATAATGATATCTCACCTACTCACTGTTTAACAGGACACACATTGTTAAATGATATCAAACCACGTGTTAAGCACAAAGATTATTATCAAGACTTAGATCGGGCCAATTAGAAAAATAAATACTTCAATCAAATATACTGCTAAAGAGGGACTCAAAAACTGACAAAAAATAAATATACATACAATTACGCACTGCTAAAATAAATGAATTATAAGTATATTACTAATAAATAATAATAATATATGCTTCTTAAATGAAAAGTTTATATAATTTAAGTGCAAATGAAAATACAGCTTCACCACTTTAATCATATTTTTTATTCTGGAGAAACTTGTCCTTGTACCGTTGCGGCCCATACAGACCACAGCTGAGTAACATATATTTTTTGGTGGCCCTATAGGGCACGCTCACGGCATAACAATGGGCTCCAGCCCTATGGTTAAGAAACCCTGTTTTAGCCAGGGCTGCCAAGCCTCACACTTTAAGTGTGACAGTCACGCAATTTTACCCACTCTCACGCTACTCGCTCCACTTGACGTTTCTCACGGTTATAATTTCCCATTCACTAGTATATTTGTTTTTTCATAATAATAAACGTTTCCTCGTGACATTTCGTAGTTCGCAGCCGAGTGTGAAGCGACTGGGATGGTATTCAGTACCTCCAAGTCAGATTCCATGGTTCTCGCCCGGAAAAGCGTGAAGTGTCATCTTCGGGTTGGGGAGGACATCTTGTTCACGAGTGAAAGAAGAGTGGATCGTAAGATCGACAGGCGGATTGGTGCGGTGTCTTCAGTAATGCCGACGCTGTATCGATCCATTGTAGTGAAGAAGGAGCTGAGCAGGAAGGCAAAGCTCTCAATTTACCGGTCGATCTACAGACCCATCCTCACATATGGTCATGAGCTTTGGGTTATGACCGAAAGAACAAGATCACGGGTAAAGGCGGCCAAAATGAGTTTCCTCCTTCCTTAGAGATAGGGTGAGAAGCTCTGTTATCCGAGGGGAGCTCAAAGTAAAGTCGCTGCTCCTCCACATCGAGAGGAGCCAGATGAGGTGGTTCGGGCATCTGGTCAGGTTGCCACCCGAGCGCCTCTCTAGGGAGGTGGTTAGGGCACGTCCAACCGGTAGGAGGCCACGGGGAAGACCCAGGACACGTTGGGAAGACTATGTCTCCCAGCTGGCCTGGGAACGCCTCGGGATCCCCTGGGAGGAGCTGGACGAAGTGGCTGGGGAGAGGGAAGTCTGGGCTTCACTGCTTAGGCTGCTGCTCCGCGACCCGACCTTGGACAAGCGTAAGAAGATGGATGGATGGATGTTGCAGTTTGAGTAACTGACTGATTGACCGATTAACCAATCCCAAACGTGCTTGAATCCAGCCAACCACGGGAGGCACAAGGCAATGTAAACCAATCAGAAGCAATATAAGGCAGGTCTTGGCGTCTCTATCTTTCACACACACTGCAGCGCAGTGTGTCAACTTGGCGACTTTCTTGCTAAATCTAGTAGCTTTTCAACTCCTCTTAGCGACTTTCTTTCTCAAAAGCGACTAGCGACCAATCTAGCGATTTTTGGGATGTTTTGGAGACATGAATGCGCTTACCACTCTGGTGTCCTCAACGTACAACGGCACCTGAGGCTTTGCTCACAGGAGGTCCCCTGTCTACTGAATGTCTGTTCTTAGACAGCTTGTACTGAAAACACATTTCGTTGTACTTTCAAGTGCAATGACAATAAAGTTCCATTCCGTTCCAGTCCGAGCAGGGAGGAGGCGCACTCTGGGCTAAGCTGCTGCTGTTTCTGCCATAATTGGTTTACAGTGTGAAATGAATGTTTCATCACTATCACACTTCAAATAAAAACAAACCTATCTTTCATGTTACTTCAGATGAGGCGGAAAGTTGTTGTAGTGACTTGTTCTGGTTAAAGCAAATTCCTGTATTGGTTTCATCATGGAGACGTTGTGGCCTACACACTGTCAGAGTTTGTTGGTGGCGAACCCCAAGATGCAGAGATGGCGGCAGGCTTGGTACAAGAAAACATGATTTAATTAAACACTGGCAAAAAAACAAACAAAAGGGTACAAACAAAAGGTGCGCACAAGGCGGAGAACAAACTTGGCTATGAACTAAAATAGCACAAAAGCTAACTGTCGACAAGAAACAAACAACACTTACTGTGACACGAAGGAACTATGACAAGAACAGAGTGAACAAAAGTAGACAGAGCTACAACAACAATTATTATGACAGGTAGTAGTGACAACAAGTATTAGCGACAATGACAATGACAACAATCCAGCAGTGACTGGAGGGTAGGGCAGGTATAAATAGCAGCTGGCTGATTGACACCAGGTGTGGCCAGGTGCCAATCAGCCATAGCTGAGGGGACACAGCACTCAGGGAGACAAACAGGAAACAGAACCAAAACAAGAGCGCTGACAGGAAATACTACACACACAGAGGAAAAACTAAAACACAACCAAACTGTCAGGGGCAAGCCTGACACACACGCCTATAAAAAAATGGAGGACTCGCGCAGAGCACTTCGGGTAAAACGTTACAATATGGGGCAAACTTCAGACAGCTCACCTAGAGAAAGTGACAAGAAAGTATGAATATCTCCTTCATGCCTCCATGGTTTGATTTCAAATTTCCGTGACTAATGCCAATCCAGGCAGCACGGTGGTACAGGGGTTAGTGCATGTGCCTCACAATACAAAGGTCCTGAGTAGTCCTGAGTTCAATCCCGGGCTCGGGATCTTTCTGTGTGGAGTTTGCATGTTCTCCCCGTGACTGCGTGGGTTCCCTCCAGGTACTCCGGCTTCCTCCCACCTCTAAAGACATGCACCTGGGGATAGGTTGATTGGCAACACTAAATTGGCCCTCGTGTGTGAATGTGAGTGTGAATGTTGTCTGTCTATCTGTGTTGGCCCTGCGATGAGGTGGCGAATGCAGCTGAGACAGGCTCCAGCACCCCCCGCGACCCCGAACAGGACAAGTGGTAGAAAATGGATGGATGGATGGATAATGCCAATCCCAAATTCACAAAAATAAGTACCAATAGTAGGGAAGAAAAGTTGGTTTTATGTAACAAGGCCCTTGTAAGCAAGCAAAGACAACTCAAGTTTAAATACTGACTTGTAGTGGTGTTGTTTAATGCGTCTATTTAAACAGAAATCATCTGTAAAAATACACATCAAAAGTCAAACAAAAAAGCATTAAATGTGAAACTGGTGATGATAACCATACAAAAGTAAAAACAATTTTAATTTTAATTACTGTACAATCAAAAACATTTGTTTACAACCCATATTCTAACTTAAATAGTAAATAGTATACAGTTGTTATTCAAATAGTTACAGAATAAAAAAAAAACACTGTCATGACCCACGAGCAACTCCAGTGGGCCACCCTCCTGGTCTCCAGTGGGTCTTCTGACAACGTCACCTTCCTCCTCATCTCCAGTGGGACTTCCGACGATGCCACCATCCTCGCCTCGAGCTCTGCAGTCAGCTCTATCCTTGCCTCCAGATCTGCAGACAGCTCCATCCTCGCCTCCAGCTCTGCAGTCAGCTCCATCCTCGCCTGCAGCTCTGTAGTCAGCTTTGGCCTTGCCTTCAGCTCTGCAGTCAGCTCCAGCCTTGCCTTCAGCTCTGCAGTCAGCTCCAGCCTTGCCTTCAGCTCTGCAGTCAGCTCCAGCTCTGCAACCAGCTAGATCTTCTGCCCAGCAACCTGTGCAACCTCCAGCTCGCCTGCTGCGGAGGCGCCCAACTGGCGCCCACACGCCTCCTCCTCGTCGGCTGGATCTTCATGGCTTCTAGAGCGCTGTCCTCGCTCAGGTCATACTAATCGGCCACGAATGTGGCCTTTTTATGGACACCCTCCCCGCCGTCACCAGCAATGCCGTGGATCCTTACAACTGTTGGTGCGCCACTGCCGCTCACGCCCACCTCCACGCGGGCCACGGATGTGGCCGTTCCGTGGACGCCTGCCTCGCCAGTTCAACTCGCCACCTGACTCTTTGGGGACACTTGGCCTGGTGTCCGTCCCTTGGGGATGGGGGGGATACTGTCATGACACTTTGTCCAGGTCATGTCTCGATTCACGTTTAGTAGCTTTTTCCTATTTTTAAGTCTGTTTCAGTTCTCTACCCACTTTCCTTTCAATTACTTTTGGTTGCCATGGACACTAATTGTTTGCACCTGCCTTCTGTTTATTGATTAGCATCCTCACCTATTTCTGCCCCAAGAACTCCCCTTTATATTCTGGTGTCTCCCAGGGCTTAGTTGCTGGGTCAATGTTTGCGTTATGCGACAATTTTGTTTTCCCGTTTTTGCCACGCTTGACTGTTTTTTCCTCATCTAAGACTTTCACACTGCTCAACCTTGGTGAGGTTTTGGTTTATTGGCTCCACACTAAACTTGTTTCTAAGTTTTTGTATTTTTTGCCCTGCCTGGAAGAATTAAAATAGATTCATACCTGCACACTGCTCCTGCCGCTTTCCTGCTTGTCCTTCTGCATCCGTGACGACACACCTGTCGCAGCACTGTGACCCGAACATAAAACAGATTAAATTAAGACAATATATAATAATACAATTAAAAATATCTCTTCACACAGTACACAGGTATTTTTACGTTAACAGTACACTTGCGGAATAACTTTAAAAAGACATAACAGTTGACATGGTTGTGCAAGAAAAATATTGTTTAATCTTAAATCTGCTACATAAAAAAGTGTGCAAAATAATAAGTTTGTGGTACCTTGGCTTTCATATGATTCGGTTTCTGATAAAAATCTTTGCCAAAATTCAAACGGCAATTTTTGTGTACTGCCTGGGTTATCGTACAGCCAAACGTTGCACGTAACAAACCAATCCGTTAACCTGTGTATCATTTAGTAGAATGGAGTGCCCAAACAAAGAATCTCACACAATGGTGACTCAGTGTCTGTTTTTTTTTTCTTGCGTATGACTGCAAAATGAGCCACAACGATGCCAAAGAAAGTTGCAAGTGCTAGCACTTTGGTAAAGAAGGTGAGAAACACTACCGAATTCAACAAATAATAAAACAATTCAATAAAGGTAAAAGTGACGTTTAAAGCTGAGGTACCTGATATTCTTTAACTTAAAAAAAAAATATATTAGCATTTTAAAGTATATCGTAATAGTAATCATTTCAGAAAAAAATTGTACGTTTGCATCCTGTCTGTATTATAATCAAATATTTTAGAAAAAAAAAACCCGGACGAAAAACTAATTTGCTTTCTGGCGGTAAACACCTCCAGATCCGATCTTAGGATTTAGAGAAAGGAGGGGTAAGCTGAGCCCACACAGGAGCCTCCTCATTGGCTGACGCGATATATAGTGAAGTGTGTGCACGGTGCGAACTTGTTTTCAGTAAAGCAGGAACAGAGTTCATCTCTCCGGGTGTTGTTGACAGGGAAAGAGTTTGTTGCGTCTTTGCTGCACTGACCTTGAGGGGAATCTTGAAGTAACAGCCTTGCCATGTCACAGCCAGGGAAAACAATCAAGATTGCAATGGTTGTGTTTGATTGAGCAAAAACAAATTTTTACTTTTAAATAATATAAATGATAAATGGGTTATACTTGTATAGCGCTTTTTTACCTTCAAGGTACTCAAAGCGCTTTGACAGTATTTCCACATTCACCCATTCACACACACATTCACACACTGATGGCGGGAGCTGCCATGCAAGGCGCTAACCAGCAGCCATCAGGAGCAAGGGGTGAAGTGTCTTGCCCAAGGACACAACGGACATGACTAGGATGGTAGAAGGTGGGGATTGAACCCCAGTAACCAGCAACCCTACGATTGCTGGCACGGCCACTCTACCAACTTTGCCACGCCTTTTCATTTTTGGTCCTCAAATTCATTCTCATTCTCAGACGACGTCTCTGATGTCATCCAATTTGCAATTTATTCAAAATCACAAAAGTCTGAGTGTTGTGAGCTCTGCTCGCATCCTCCAATCATTTGTGGCAGCTTTGAGGTACCTTGAACGGCTGCCAGCATCTTCCAATTTGTCGATACACCAGGGCAACACTTACTCCAATCAGCAGATGTCCTGCTATCATGTTTCCGAACTCTTCTACGTTCTTGACTGAAAACGTTGCCAGGTGCACGGCATTCCCCTTCTTCCAAGAGTCTGTCCTGCCTCCAGCAACAACCATTCCGGCAGGACAGGCAGGTTCCCCGGAACCCAAGATCTTGTCAATTTTGTTGGGAGGAAAGATGATCAATTGTTTAGATTTTGGAGAGCAGTGCAAAAAGAGGCTACAAGAAAATCAAACAAGACAGGACGAGACAAAGAGGTAAGCAGGGCAGACACGAAGAGGGGAGGGTGTGCGACCGCCTTTGCCTACAGCAAAGAGAAAAAGAACTCTGAGAAAGAGATCTGAAAATGGCTGCGCACCGACGATTCCCATCCAACCTGATGGAGCTTGAGAGGTACTGCAAAGAGAATTGGGCAAAACTGCCAAAAGATAGGTGTGCCAAGCTTGTGGCATCGTATTCAAAAAGACTGTAATTGCTGCCAAATGTGCATCAACAGTATTGAGGAAAGGCTGTGAATACTTATGTACATATGATTTCTTAGTATTTTATTTTTAACATTTCTAAAAAAAAAAAAAAAAAAAATCACAGTCATTATAGGGTTTTGTGTGTAGAATTTTGAGGACAAAAATGTATTTATTCCATTTTTAAATAAGCCTATAATGTTAACAGTATGTGGAAATGTTAAGCGCTGTAAAATACTTTCCGGACGCAAAGTATTTTGTGTTCCAAAAAGTTAGTCTGGTATTCATTTCCTATAATATCAGTATGATTTTGAGTAATGAGTAGAAAACTGGGCAGCATGGTGGTGGCAGTGGTTAGTGCTCTTGCCTCACAGCGAGAAGGTCCCGGGTTTGATTCCCGGGCTAGGGGTCTTTCTGTGTGGAGTTTGCGTGTTCTCCCTGTGACTGCGTGGGTTCCCTCCACCGAACTTCCCCGCATAGTCAGTGTGACTAAAGGCATTGTAGCAGCTGTTTGTCAAAACATGAACAATTTTCACATTAAACTGCTGCCCAAAAGAAAGTCAAAAGGCCACTGCTGCACTGGGTTGTGGTGTGCTCATATGGGAAAATCAATGTCCATAATAGAAGTTAAATTCAAGCAAAATGTGGTTTATTTAACCAAAATAAGCAAGCAACAATACATCACGTGTCTTTCCCATTACGGTAAAAAAACAACAAAAAAACAACATTTACTTACCCAAGTGCATTCTTGTCCCTTATTGGCTGCCTTTATATATCACACATTAAAGAACCTGAATTAAACAAAACACACAAATAATGAATAAATACCTAAACTAAACAGATAAATACTAAATAAATTCCCAATGAAATCAAATCCATTAATTGAGAATAATTACATCTAAACAATAATCCTGAAACCAATGCTAAATATTGCAAAATAAATGCTCAAACAGCATCTTGAGGAAAACACCAGTGAAAGAGGACGCAAAATAGAATGCAAGTGGCTTACCTTCTTTTTCTACTTGACAACCTTGAGACCTCCGATTTCGGGAGGTGGGGGGTGGGGGGCGTGGGGCGGGGGCGTGGTTGGGGTCGGAGGAAGTGGTTGGGGGCGTGGTTAAGAGGGGAGGAGTATATTTACAGCTAGAATTCACCAAGTCAAGTATTTCATATATATATATATATATATATATATATATATATATATATATATATATATATATATAATCAATACTTGACTTTCAGTGAATTCTAGCTATATATATATATTTATTTTATTATATATATAATAAATACTTGACTTTCAGTGAATTCTAGCTATATATATATAATTATTTTATATATATATATATATATATATATATATATATATATATATATATATATATATATATATATATATATATATATATATATATAAATAAAACAAACACTTGAATTTAGTGTTCATTTATTAACAACCATTCCGGCAGGAACACATAACACTCATCTACTCATTGTTGAGTTAAGGGTTGAATTGTCCCTTCTTGTTCTATTCTCTGTCACTATTTTTCTAACCATGCTGAACACCCTCTCTGATGATGCATTGCTGTGTGGCAAATGCACTAGAGTCTGGAATCTTCCATCTCTCCCTAGCATGGCCCAAAACCGGTCAATCATTGCTTCCTGAGGAAGATCTTCACTGCCAAGCACTTGGTACTCCACTACTTCTTCCCGGAGGCTATCCAGGTCCAATCGCAGCTGGGGCTTGGAACTTACAAGCGTAGTTCTTCATCTTACTTGTCGTCGGCGACGCTATGGCTGTATCTTCCTCGTTCTTCTGCTTCGTCTCCTTGTTGTGTGCGCAGTTGTGCACTCTCTAAAAGCCGTAGATGTTATAACGTGATTTGGTAGGACTCAGGTCCGCATGGAGCTGGAGGGGGCGTGGCCTCCAGCGCCGGCTGAAAATCGGGAGATTTTCGGGAGAATATTTGTCCCGGGAGGTTTTCGGGAGAGGCGCTGAATTTCGGGAGTCTCCCGGAAAATTCGGGAGGGTTGGCAAGTATGCTTGTTTTTGAGTGCGAGGTCTGCTCTTCTTTCTGTTTTTCCGCAGGTTCTGACTCAGTCTTTCTCCCCTCGGAGGTGCTCCTGATTTTCAGGATCACAATTGGCTTGAATATTTTTGATTGATTCTATCCAAACTCTGACCAAAACCTTTCTTCTGGGATGTCAGAATCATTAAAATGATGGCTGCAAATTACACCACCCCTCTTGCTCTGCCATTTTACATGTAGAGGTCCACACTGTCCTCTTACTGTCATCTTTTCAAAATGTATGCAAGCTGACCCTTTCTTTAAATGTATTGCTACATACTACAACAACACATCTGGCAGACATAATCCATCATCCCTTTAAATTATGTGCAAAATATTGTGATTGGGGATGAAGATTCTACTAAAACACAAACTACACAATATGAAATTGCCTACAGTCTTGTGAAGGTGATGTCAGCAGGCTGATATAGTAGGCCTGCTCACATTTCGGAGAAAAAAATGGGCCTTCTAAAATGTGGGGTAAATTGTTAGACAACAATCACTGCTGTGTCTATTTTACCTGTAGCCATTACTTTGAGGTGCAGAACTATGAAATAAGTGCCAATGTTGTCAGCATCAGAGGGTTTCGTAATCATAGAGCGCGCCCCCTAGAGGACCAGCACAATCTGTTTTTCAGCTGTGGTCTGTATAGGCCGCAGCGGTACTCGGTTGTAAAACACTTTTCCACCACTTGTGGCAGAATTGCCAATTTCAAACGAACAGAAGTCTGGAGCTAAAGTCATTGAACATTTTTTAAGTGCAAAAATGATGACTAAAGTGTTGAAGCTGTATTTTAATTAGCACTTTAATTGTATTGACAGTTTTTGTAAGAAACATATTCATTATTAATTTAACTTATTTATTTTAGTGCAACATAATTGTATCTAAAAGTATTTTTCATCAGTGATTTATGAGTAATTTTTTTATGCAGTATATGATTAGTTCTTATTTTTTAATCAGCCTGACCTAATCCTAAGGTTTATGTATTAGATAAATAATAATCTTTGTGATTAACACATGCCTTAATATCATTTGACAAGGTTGTAAACTTTAAGTATGTTAGATATAACTAGAAGAGGCAATTCCTTAAGGAATTGCGTGTGGATGCTCCAATGCTGAAGTTGAACTGAAATGCTGACAGAATGTAGTATGACTGTAAGAATAGTTTGAATGTTGCAAAGGTTTAAATGTTGAAAAGCTGACGCTGAACTGAAATGCTAGTGGAACGTAGGATAAATGCAGAAATAATTTAAATGTTGAAATAGTTTAAAGGCTGAAATAGTTTGAATGCCGGAATGGTTTGAATGTTGAAGAGTTTGAATTTCCAGGGAAACGGGAATTCGGTTTGGAACTTGGGAAAGTGTTAGTTTGAATGTCCAGAATGAGTGGAATGTGTTGATGTTGGAATGGTTTGAATAGGTTGAAAATTTTGAAAATTGTGCAACTTGGAAAAATGTCCCATTAATTTCAATGGGAACTTCCTGGAAATTAGGGAATTTTGGGAAACGCAGGATTTTGGGGAAAATGATTAGGAGCATGAATGTCCTGAATGATCTGAATTTGTTGGTGTTGGAATTGTTTAAATCGGTCAAGAAATGTTGAATTAGTAACAGTTTTAAATTGAGAAATTCCTGGAATTTCGGGAAAAACAGGAATTTTTGTAGTTCCTTAACCAACTTGGTTTTTGTCCTGAATATGAGGAGTGTTTTGATGGTGGAATGGTTGAAATGGATTGGGAAATGTAAAAGGAGTAGTCGAACTTAACGATGGAAATAGGTTACCAAAAAACGGGAATTCCTGGAAATGTGTTGAATGTGGAAAAAAGGTAGTTTGAATTTACAGGATGAGTTGAATGTGTTGAAGGGTTTGAATCGGCTGAAGAATGTAGGAATTGTGGAAGTTTGAAAAATGGCCAATTCATTTTGAATAGGGAAAATGCCAAAAAAAAAAAAAAAGGAGTTATGGGAAATCCGGGATTTTTTTTAGAATTGTTGTAGAGCACACAATTCCCAAACAGGCTGAAAATTTTGAAGTTGGAACAGTTTGAAACAGATGAAACATGTGGGAATTGTGGAACTTTGAAGAATGTCCCATTGATTTCAATGGGAATTTGAGAACAATTGAGAATTTCGGGAAAAGCGGGAATTTTTTTGAAAATGGTAAAAAACTTGAATAGTCTGAATGAGTTGAAATGATTGGTGTTGAAATTGTTCAAAACGGTCGAGAAATGTTGAAGTAGTAACATGTTGAATTGAGAAATGGTATTACGGAATTCCTAGAATTTCGGGAAAACCGGGAATTTTTCTAGTTCAAAAAACAACTTAGTTTTTTTTCCTGATTAAGAGGAATGTTTTGACTATAGAACAGTTGAAATGCGTTGAAAAAAGTGGAAGTAGTAGTCGCCAGAAAAAAGGGTGGAAATAGGGCTTTGGAAAAGCAGAAATTCTGGAAAATCCTGGAATTTTTTGGAACTTGGAAAAATGATAGTTTGAATTTCTAGAATGGTGGAATGTGTTGAAGGTGGAATAGTTTCAATAGGTTGAAAAATTTGGAAATGGTGAAAGTTTGAAAAATAGCCAATTAATTTTGAATGGAGAAAATGTCCTGGAAAACTTGGAATCTAAAATCTGGTAATTTTGGAAATTTGTCAAGGGAAAGCCCGCGATTCCTGAATAGGCTGAACAGTTTGAAGTTGGAACAGTTTGAATCGGGTGAAACATGTGGAAGGTAGAACGCGCCAAAATTTGGAGACAAAGAAGAATACGTTTAAGTTGAAGAATAAATAGATGAAATTTGCTGTAGAAAACCACATGGGGCATTCACACAATTATTGAATACGATTAAAACAAGAGTAAGATTACTAATTCAGTTTAAGTATTTGAGTGGGTTCCGGGCCTCTCTGTAGTGGAAAAGTTGAGCCCCAAAGTCAAAAAGGTTAAGAATCGCTGCTTTAAGGTACACTTATTAAATATAAAAAATGTGATTAATCACGATTGAGTACAAGTTCATAACAGACAAATTGCAATTATAGCGATCAAATATTTATTATCTTATTCATAACTTATATATATTTCACATTGTTTTGCACATGTAAAACTATCATAATTCTCAAAATGTGTTTTGTGTCAATCCAAATATTGGATCCACATTATTTCTTAAGGGAAAAAAATGGTTCAGTTTTCGTCTGACCTTTTGGAAAGAAACTGAGCTGGGGTTTGTTCCTATCAAATGATCCAAGCTGGACTGTGAGCATCCTCTGAGACTTCCACACGTAGTGAAACCTTCATTAACTTCCAGCAGGCTTACTGGCAAGCCCCATAAAGTGCTGAGTCAGCGTTGTATCTTTTTCCACATTAAAAACTGTTGCGATTTCATTTAATCAAACATGACAGTCAGTAAATTGAATTTTGGGTATTGTCCGTTTTTTGGCGGTTTCCAGTGGGAGCAGGACGCTCATCAAACGAATAGTTGATCAGGACAAGAGTGTCACGCCAAACAGAAGAGTGCGCTTGAAAGGAAAATGAAGTCTTGGTCATGCTGGTGTGGTTAAAGTGTTAACATGTGCAAGACTTTGATGGCGACTGTATCAAACATTCTGCATGAGAAATACATAACTGAAGTTGTGCTCGCTGATGATTTTGTTTTTGAAGCCGGGCAATACGTTTCCACTTAAACGTGCGCCTACAGCCACTTCAGCAGCGCACTGTGGGTCACTGCAACAAATTCATTAACTTTCCTTTGCCTCGGGACAACATCGTCTTTGTGTGAAACCAAATGCAGACAGCAGAGGATTTTCCTGGAAATATTTAGCAAAATGTCAAGTAGTCGCATGAGAACAAGGTGGAGATGTTGTATTGTATATGAGCAGGTTGTCATGATCCGGTCTTTTTATTAAGTTGTTGTTGTACGCCGTGCGCACGTGCCACCTGTGTGGGATCTGGGCGGAACTGTTGGAAATGAGTCCCAACAGATGAGCGGCAGAGAAGCATCTGTTACCAGAGGACATGCTCATGGCAGGCAGCGCTGATTAGATCATGACGCTTTTGTCAGGTCTATGTGATGCTCTCATTTCATTTGCAGGAAGCATGTATTCAACCTTTGACCTTTTACACCGGCAACAACAACTTTCTGGAAGCACAGACCTCCCCCAAGGCAAACAATGATTTAGGAAAGTATAGTTCTACTTCTTTTGTGGAAGATGATCAATATTATATATATATAATAAATAAATGATAAATGGGTTATACTTGTATAGCGCTTTTCTACCTTCAAGGTACTCAAAGCGCTTTGACAGTATTTCCACATTCACCCATTCACACACACATTCACACACTGATGGCGGGAGCTGCCATGCAAGGCGCTAACCAGCAGCCATCAGGAGCAAGGGGTGAAGTGTCTTGCCCAAGGACACAACGGACGTGACTAGGATGGTAGAAGGTGGGGATGGAACCCCAGTAACCAGCAACTCTCCGATTGCTGGCACAGCCACTCTACCAACTTCGCCACGCCGTCCCACGCTGTATACACATATACAGATTTATACAAAAACATAGAGTAGATATATACCGTAATATCTGAACTCAAACAGAAACAGGAGTTGCAGGTACAAAACGCACCGAGCGCCTTTTATTCAAGGGGAGGTTCCCCTTGAATGGCAAAAAAAATGTTTTCCCAATTGGGGCTTTCAAATCGAAATCATCCGGGAGGTTCACTTTAGCCACTTATTTCCAGTGTTGGGTTAGTTACTGAAAAGCAGTAACTAGTTACAGTTACTAGTTACTTCATTTCAAAAGTAACTCAGTTACTAACTCAGTTACTTACACCAAAAAGTAATGCGTTACTGTGAAAAGTAACTATTTAGTTACTTCTTTTTTCTTTTTTTTTAAAGCTCCAATTAATGCCCTTTTAGCCTTCATTTCAGTACTGTTATTGCACTGGAGAATAATACAATCTGTTGATCAACTTGACATGCATTTGCATCACTCAACTCTGCTAAGCCATGTGGTCTACATACAACACACAAAGACAAAGATATGTTACAAAGGCCAATTTGTTTCTGGCCAGAACAAATTGACAAAACTATTTTAAATAGCTGCAACATAACGTACATAAGTAACAAACAGCATAATAACAGCATAGATGTAAACCAAGAAAGGCACACACTACATACACAAAGTCTAACCAGGCATTTTCTTCCTCAAGTAATTCTTATACAAAATCATGTCTGAAACCCAGAACACTACACATTTCCCCAGTTTTAGTTTAGAGATAAGGAAAGATTGGCCTGGCCCACTAGGATCCCTCTTTATGTTTGTGAACTTTATAGTCTATACATTTAGAGTGATGTGATAATCAAACACTCTAGAAGTCTAGAATGAAAGAGTATATAAGAGAATTGACAGCAACGTTCCCTCTCAGGAGCGCGCATGTGCAATTGCGCACTGCTCAAGCGTCCTCTGCGCACGGCAAATCTATGCCATGCACAAAATCAAATAAAAAAATAAGCGCATAACAATTTTCGACACGACACGGACACGACAGAGAAAACCGTTTTTGTCATCATTGTTCAAATATTGTAACGTCTGTCGAGACGCTTTGAGGACATGAATTCCATCCATCACTTTACTGAGCAAAACTCTTTACTGTCGGCCATAAACACATCACCAAAACATTAGTAAAAAAAATGATATCTAGCAAAACTGGTCATTTTCTGCAGTACAAACCAGACCAAAAGCAACTTTGTTATATCAACAGCAGCCGCTCGCTCTCTCACGTGCGCCAACACTTGCACATATGGCACTTAGCCAGTGATGCGTTTACAGCCACACAAAAAGTCGGACAACTCCAACACCACACATAAAGTGTCATTCCAGGTCGTTACACTATGATTTACCAATCAAATGTGTGCTTATTCTAGTGTCATTTATTAGGAATCTTAATTTATAAATATTAATCATTAAATGCTGTTAGTATATTAAATAAATACTAATAAAAATATATTTTTTACAAACAGGAAGTTGCAGGAATGTACACATGATCCCCTGCTTACATCTCATTGTGCAACATGTGAATGTTTTAATGGGAACTAAATGCAATGTCTGAAAGGGTACAAATTATTTCCAAAGCAGGACCTCCACCCAGACAAACAATACAAGTACACAGTTCATGAAAAACAATATATTTTGCTATTGTCATTGTAAGTGGGCCTAAACACTTATATTAGAAATGGAAATGACTGCTGTCATTTGATTCTAATAATAAGAGAATGTTGTCTGTCTATCTGTGTTGGCCCTGTGATGAGGTGGGGACTTGTCCAGGGTGTACCCTGCCTTCCGCCCGAATGCAGCTGAGATAGGCTCCAGCGACCCCGAAAGGGACAAGCGGTAGAAAATGGATGGATGGATGGAGATGTAAGTTGTTATTTAGTGAGGTTTGGGACAGGTGTGCTGCTGGTGTAGCCACAGTGTGCACGTCTAAAGTTGCTCACATGGACTCCACTCAATGCTCAGGGACTTTTTGCATTTGCTCACACATGAACAATTAGAGGGAACATTGATTGACAGAGTGTGTATCTTCAGCGGTGAATGGTGGTGGTGGTGGAGGTGAAGTGGCATCAGAGTCTCTGTCTCTCTTTACTAGCTTCGTCGAAGCATGTTGCTATGTAGCTTGTTTCAGCAGATTTGAATTGCTGTTTTGGGCAGTAGATGGCATCTTTGATCCAAAGCACAATTTACATTTAACTAAAATGTTATTTTCTTTGTGCTCGACAAAAGAAAAGTAGTGAAAATATCTCCATGTTAGCAAACTCGACTTCTGGCTCCGCCATGATCAGACACGCCCCCCCCCCTCGCTCCCCACACTCACACTCAGACACACCCACACAGAGCGCATGTCTCTCTCTCTTCTCCGGCTTGTGACACAAGAAGAATCAGAACGACACAGCAGCCCTCCGATAAAACACACTTTATACTACATAAAAAGTAACGTAAA
Source organism: Nerophis lumbriciformis (assembly GCF_033978685.3). Lineage (NCBI taxonomy): Eukaryota > Metazoa > Chordata > Actinopteri > Syngnathiformes > Syngnathidae > Nerophis > Nerophis lumbriciformis. The sequence continues at coordinate 23,574,122 of NC_084585.2, forward strand.
ATAACGCAGTAACACATCATGTAGTAACGGTAACGGAGTTACTGAATATAAAAAAATAACGCGTTAGATTACTAGTTACCGCCGAAACTAACGGCGTTACAGTAACGCGTTACAAAGTAACGCGTTAGTCCCAACACTGCTTATTTCCAATAGCACATGCTCTTCGTGCACTCACATGCAGCGCTAGTTTGCCTACAAAGGAGACAGAGAGACAACTATTAGTAAGATTGCCAAAACATGGCACATATTCGACAGAGGAGAACATAGTGGAGTTAGCTTACCGCCCAATGTAAGAGTTCCTTCTCTGAGGAGAGCCAGCGACACAGTGAGACAGAGCTCTGAGTTTAAATAGCAAACATTTGGATTGCCTCACTCAGAGCAGGTGTGCTCTGAGAAGTGCTGACAAATCAGGCTGATTGAGGAGGAAACTTGGGACATACCTCCAATCAATGACACTGCCCAAGCTCCGCCCCCTCCTGCTGTGTTGAACTCTGCTGTCACTGCCCCCCCCTTAAGCTCCTTCCTCGGGCCAGAAGCTTCGAGATCCTCTTGCTTGTGTAGGCGGGACATGGCATCGGCGTGCCGCATCTCTTTCCCAGGGCGGTGTTTCACTTTAAACGTGTAGTCCTGGAGTTCCACAAACCACCTGGTGACCCTGTCATTACGATCCTTGTTTGTTGCCATCCACTTGAGGGGCGCATGGTCGGTGACCAGGGTGATTTGCCTGCCCCACAGGTAGTACCGCAAGTGGTGTATGACCCACTTCACGGCCAAGCATTCCCTTTCTACCGTTGAGTAGGGATATTACTCGAACCCGGTTTACCCGGTTGTTCAATAAGAAAAGAACCGAGTCCTCGGACTTGAATCCCTTTTTGAGAATCGGTACCCGTTATCGAGACCACTATAGTAAAGAAAAAGAGTTTGGTTCTTTATTCAAATCCCTGGGAACGAATCCCGTCCCGACCAGAAATGCCCCGTGGGACATCACAAGAAATTACGTCACGTAGCTCAGTCATTAGGCGCAGATAGGGAAAGCAGGAAAAAAATGGACCGGAAAAAGCGCTCCAAGGTGTAATAAAGTTCAAACCAAAATGTATAATCCAATGAATAACTTTTCTGAGAGATTTGAGCAGGGTACAAACACATGACGAACACTTTTACGACCAACCGGAAACATAGCAACCAGGCTAGCAACGCACCTCCTTTATGGCAGCTGACGCAACGTTCTTAAAGCAACCGCAGCACATACATATATGACATCTCCCTTTTTTAACTTTTGTTTTTCTTTCCTTGGAAACAAAACAAAATCACACTGTATATGTGTTGTCCGTCTAATTATAAATAATGCAGACGAGGCGTGTTGGCTGAGTTCTTGACGTTTACTTTCACAGCGTGCTCATAACCTCATTCTTAGCTGCCGGCGTGGCGACATGCAACAACACTTTTCGGGGCTACCGCGCATGCTCGTGACTCCCGTTGCATGCTGGGTAGTGTAGTTGTTATATTCCCTAGCTCGTAACATCACATCTTTCCCCCTATAAAGAAATAATGTTAACTCATCCATCCATCCATCCATCTTCTTCCGCTTATCCGAGGTCGGGTCGCGGGGGCAGCAGCCTAAGCAGGGAAGCTCAGACTTTCCTCTCCCCAGCCACTTCGTCCAGCTCCTCCCGGGGGATCCCGAGGCGTTCCCAGGCCAGCCGGGAGACATAGTCTTCCCAACGTGTCCTGGGTCTTCCCCGTGGCCTCCTACCGGTTGGACGTGCCCTAAACACCTCCCGAGGGAGGCGTTCGGGTGGCATCCTGACCAGATGCCCGAACCACCTCATCTGGCTCCTCTCGATGTGGAGGAGCAGTGGCTTTACTTTGAGCTCCCCCCGGATGGCAGAGCTTCTCACCCTATCTCTAAGGGAGAGCCCCGCCACCCGGCGGAGGAAACTCATTTCGGCCGCCTGTACCCGTGATCTTGTCCTTTCAGTCATAACCCAAAGCTCATGACCATAGTTAAGGATGGGAACGTAGATCGACCGGTAAATTGAGAGCTTTGCCTTCCGGCTCAGCTCCTTCTTCACCACAATGGATCGATACAGCGTTCGCATTACTGAAGACGACGCACCAATCCGCCTGTCGATCTCACGATCCACTTTTCCCTCACTTGTGAACAAGACTCCTAGGTACTTGAACTCCTCCACTTGGGGCAGGGTCTCCTTCCCAACCCGGAGATGGCACTCCACCCTTTTCCGGGCGAGAACCATGGACTCGGACTTGGAGGTGCTGATTCTCATCCCAGTCGCTTCACACTCGGCTGCGAACCGATCCAGTGAGAGCTGAAGATCCTGGCCAGATGAAGCCATCAAGACCACATCGTCTGCAAAAAGCAGAGACCTAATCCTGCAGCCACCAAACCGGATCCCCTCAACGCCTTGACTGCGCCTAGAAATTCTGTCCATAAAAGTTATGAACAGAATCGGTGACAAAGGGCAGCCTTGGCGGAGTCCAACCCTCACTGGAAACGTGTCCGACTTACTGCCGGCAATGCGGACCAAGCTCTGACACTGATCGTACAGGGAGCGGACAGCCACAATCAGATAGTCCGATACCCCATACTCTCTGAGCACTCCCCACAGGACCTCCCAAGGGACACGGTCAAATGCCTTCTCCAGGTCCACAAAGCACATGTAGACTGGTTGGGCAAACACCCATGCACCCTCAAGGACCCTGCCGAGAGTATAGAGCTGGTCCACAGTTCCACGACCAGGACGAAAACCACACTGTTCCTCCTGAATCCGAAGTTCGACTATCCGGCGTAGCCTCCTCTCCAGTACACCTGAATAGACCTTACCGGGAAGGCTGAGGAGTGTGATCCCACGATAGTTGGAACACACCCTCCGGTTCCCCTTCTTAAAGAGAGGAACCACCACCCCGGTCTGCCAATCCAGAGGTACCGCCCCCGATGTCCACGCAATGCTGCAGAGTCTTGTCAACCAAGACAGCCCCACAGCATCCAGAGCCTTAAGGAACTCCGGGCGGATCTGATCCACCCCCGGGGCCTTGCCACCGAGGAGCTTTTTAACTACCTCAGCAACCTCAGCCCCAGAAATAGAAGAGCCCACCACAGATTCCCCAGGCACTGCTTCCTCATAGGAAGACGTGTCGGTGGGATTGAGGAGGTCTTCGAAGTATTCCCTCCACCGATCCACAACATCCGCAGTCGAGGTCAGCAGAACACCATCCTCACCATACACAGTGTTGACAGTGCACTGCTTCCCCTTCCTGAGGCGGCGGATGGTGGTCCAGAATCGCTTCGAAGCCGTCCGGAAGTCGTTTTCCATGGCCTCGACGAACTCCTCCCATGTCCGAGTTTTTGCCTCCGCGACCGCTGAAGCCGCACACCGCTTGGCCTGTCGGTACCTGTCCGCTGCCTCCGGAGTCCTATGAGCCAAAAGAACCCGATAGGACTCCTTCTTCAGCTTGACGGCATCCCTCACCGCCGGTGTCCACCAACGGGTTCTAGGATTACCGCCACGACAGGCACCAACCACCTTGCGGCCACAGCTCCAATCAGCCGCTTCGACAATAGAGGTGCGGAACATGGTCCACTCGGACTCAATGTCCAGCACCTCCCTCGTGACATGTTCAAAGTTCTTCCGGAGGTGGGAATTGAAACTCTCTCTGACAGGAGACTCTGCCAGACGTTCCCAGCAGACCCTCACAATGCGTTTGGGCCTGCCAGGTCTGTCCGGCATCGTCCCCCACCATCGCAGCCAACTCACCACCAGGTGGTGATCGGTAGAAAGCTCCGCCCCTCTCTTCACCCGAGTGTCCAAAACATGAGGCCGCAAATCCGATGACACAACTACAAAGTCGATCATGGAACTGCGGCCTAGGGTGTCCTGGTGCCAAGTGCACATATGGACACCCTTATGCTTGAACATGGTGTTTGTTATGGACAATCTGTGATGAGCACAAAAGTCCAATAACAAACCACCACTCGGGTTCAGATCCGGGCGGCCATTCTTCCCAATCACGCCTCTCCAGGTTTCACTGTGGTTGCCAACATAAGCGTTGACCCGGGGGGAGCACTCTCAAGTACTCCCTCGAGTGAATTAAAAAAGGGTGGGTACTCTGAGCTGCCGTTTGGCGCGTAAGCGCAAACCACAGTCAGGACCCGTCCCCCCCACCCGAAAGCGGAGGTAAGCTACCCTCTCGTCCACTGGGTTGAACTCCATCGTGCAGGCTCTGAGCCGGTGGGCAACAAGAATTTCCACCCCAGCCCGTCGCCTCTCACTGCTGGCAACGCCAGAGTGGAAGACAGTCCATCCCCTCTCGAGAGAACTGGTTCCAGAGCCCTTGCTGTGTGTCGAAGTGAGTCCGATTATATCTAGCCGGAACTTCTCCGCCTAGGGCACTAGCTCAGGTTCCTTCACCCCCAGCAAGGTGACGTTCCATGTCTCAAGAGCTAGCTTCTGTAGCCGAGGATCGGACCGCCAAGTGCCCTGCCTTCGGCTTCCGCCCAGCTCACATTGCACCTGACCTCTATGGCCCCTGCTATGGGTGGTGAGCCCATTGGAGGGCGGAACCACGTTGCCTCTTCGGGCTGTGCCCGGCCGGGCCCCATGGCTCCAGGCGCTTGCCATCATGCCCCACCTCCGGGCCTGCCTCCAGACGGGGGCCCCGGTGACCCGGGCGAGGGAAATCTGAATCCTTTGTTTTTATTCTTCATGGAGGTCTTCGAGCTGCTCTTTGTCTGATCTCTCACCTAGGACCAGTTTGTCTTGGGAGACCCTACCAGGGGGCATAAAGCCCCCGGACAACATAGCTCCGAGGATCATTGGGACACGCAAACTCCTCTACCACGGTAAGGTGGCAGCTCAGAGAGGAGCCACCTTAGGACATTCACATGGTAAATCTGCAATCCTTTACGCCGGCCCGGCTGACCCAACCGGTAGTTGACGGGCCCCACTTTCTCAACTACCTCAAATGGCCTGTGCCACTTTGCCAGAAATTTGCGCTCGGTTGTGGGCACGAGAACCAAAACATTTTCCTCAGCCTGGAACTCCCGGAAGCGGGCGCCTTTGTTGTAGGTGTGCGCCTGGGATGCCTGGGGCTTTTCCATGTGTTCGCGAACAAGTGGCCATATCTTCTTTGCCCTTTCCTGGAGGCGGTCTACGTGTTCAATAGCGCTGCGGTGGGGGCAGGGTTGGCTCTCCCATGCCTCTTTGGCCAGGTCCAGGAACCCTCGGGGGTTGCGCCCAAAGAGGATTTCAAAGGGAGAGAACCCCGTGGAGGCCTGTGGTACCTCTCTAATGGCAAAGAGCACATACAGGATTTGCCAAAGGGACAAGCGGTATAAAATGGATGGATGGATGGCAAATGTTCGACAGAGGAGAACATAGTGGAGTTTAGCTTAGCGCCCGATGCAGGAGTTCTTTTTCTGAGGAGAACCAGCGACACAGTGAGACAGAGCTCTGAGCTTAAATAGCAAACATTTGGACTGCCTGACTCAGAGCAGGTGTGCTCTGAGAAGGTGCTGACAAATCAGGCTGATTGAGGAGGACATTTGGGACATACCTCCAATCAATGACACTGCCCAGGCTCCGCTCGCTCCTGCTGTGTTGAGCTCTGCTGTCATTGCGGTTGCTGGCCCTGTGGGAACTTTTACCTGATCGGGGGTTTCTAGCAGAGACTCCACAATACATACATACATATACAGTACAGGCCAAAAGTTTGGACACACCTTCTCAATTCAATGCGTTTTCTTTATTTTCATGTCTATTTACATTGTAGATTGTCACTGAAGGCATCAAAACTATTACACCTGTGAAGTGAAAACCATTTCAGGTGACTACCTCTTGAAGCTCATTGAGAGATGGCCAAGAGTGTGCAAAAAAGTAATCAGAGCAAAGGGGATATTTCACCACATCAGTTATTTCACCTTTTTTTATTAAGTACATAACTCCACATGTGTTCATTCATAGTTTTGATGCCTTCAGTGACAATTTACAATGTAAATAAAGAAACGCATTGAATGAGAAAGTGTGTCACAAATTGGACAAATTCTAAATGGCTCGTTTGGAAGAAGTATGACGAAAGGCAAGATTGTTTTCTCCACCATGCCTCCATGGTTTGATTTCACATTTTCGGGACTAATGCAGATCCCAAACACACAAATACAGGTTACAGTAGGTCAAAAAAAAAAAAAAATGCTTTTGGATAAGAGGGCCCATTTAAGAATAAACACAGCTTTTAATAAAACATATATATCATGATTATGACTAATAACTTATATGTCAGCCATGTTGTACTCAAAGAAGAGAGGACAGCAACGTGTTAACCAGTTTATTGCAATACAATTTCAATTCTCTGATTATTATCACACTTTTTCTCTCGGTATCACACTGCTGTGTAGGGGGTGTCCTGGGTGGTCCACCAAAATTATATAACACTACAGACTGTGACATTAGCAATGGCAGAATCATCTACTTTTTTAAAGGTGTTATTCTAGGAATATTCTAAACCCAGTAAACTTTATCATGTGTGTGGGGATGCAAATGTTTAGTCCTTGAAAAGCTCTTTCATTTTTTTCATATTTTTTTTTCATTAAAGCAAGTCGTGACTCATTTAATTTTAGATGCTCTTACGTTTCAAGGAGAGCAGAGTTGTTTTTCTTGAAAAATGTCAATGCATTATATTAAAGTGAAATCCTTGAGCGCGAAGGATTTTGATCAATGCTGCACCAACCTGACACTTGGTCAAGGCTAAATGTAACAAAAACATGAATCAATTTGGTGATATTTCTTCTTTCCACTTTTTTAATACCTAACCATGGACTGCGTGGCTCGGTTGGTAGAGCTGCCGTGCTAGCAACTTCTAGGTTCGATCCCCGTTTCCGCCATCCTAGTCACTGCCGTTGTTTCCTTGGGCAAGATACTGCTCCCAGTGCCACCCACACTGGTTTAAATGTACCTTACTTAGATAATGGGTTTCACTATGTAAAGCGCTTTGAGTCACTAGAGAAAAGCGCTATATAAATATAAGTGACACATACCTGTATATGCCAGGAGCACTAGGCTGTCTTTACGGACCGACAGTATCTACTGCAAATCTAATGTAATCTTATGTTCTAGGACCTATAAACAGCAGTTAAATATATTAAATTTTCAGTAGAGCTCTGATGTTTTTAAAGGCCTACTGCCAAAATCTAATATTGTCTATATGACAAAAACCCTCTTCTTTTTTCAAAATAAAAGTATGTCTATATGACAGTAGTACTCTGCTGTCTTTCAGGATCTACTACAAAAAGGCTAATCATTTTTTTTTTACATGACAGAAGCACTATGCTGTTTTTAAAACCTTAGCTCCTGTCAAATGAAGGATCTTTGACAAACTTTTTTATCTTGAACAATAGGTTTAAAAGCAGAAGAGCATTTTTGTAATATAGCCAATCTTTGATTAGTCTTTTTGCAGTAGGTTCTTTGAAAAGTATAGTACTACTCTCAAATAGAGGATCTTTGATTTGCATTTTTGCACTAGAAAATGTAAAAATAAAATGCCTCATGTTATTAAAGCTAAATTTAATGTAAAAATGTTTCTCAGTTAATGATACTACTACTTACTGTAACTGAGGAAAATGTACTTCAATTTCTTGTAGTTACAGAAAGTAAAAAATTATTTAAAGGCATCTAAATATATTTGCTATTTTATGTGACGTTTTTTCCCCCCAGAATGTAGCAATATAGTTAAAATGGCTGCCACTGTGTACCCATAAAGCAGGGGTCGGCAACCCAAAACGTTGAAAGAGCCACATTGGACCAAAAATACAAAAAACAAGTCTGTCTGGAGCTGTAAAAAATGAAAAGCCGTACAAAAGTCTTATAAGTGTCTGTATTAGCAATAATAGCCTGCTATCAAAATGACTGTGTCGCAGGCTGAAGCAAATCTTTGTTGACAGAAATGTTGAAATGTAATATTTATTCTACACATTTTTACAACATTAAAAACCATTAGTAAATCAGAGGCTACTCAGAAGGTGAGATAACTCCTGGAAATTACTGGCTTATAATGGCCAAAGGCAGGCCCGGCCCTAACCAATCTGGCGCCCTAGGCAAGATTTTAGGTGGCGCCCCCCCCACATCGGCAGTGAAGTGTATATACTCACAAGAACCCGAATAGCTTTGTCTTTGACCTTTTTTTTTTACTTACAACTATACCTAATATATAAAGGGGTGGAAAAGTGACTATTACCTGCAGGGCAAACATTAGCTAACCAGAAGGCAATAACAATGTAAACAAAAAACACCTGCTTGAGAGAGATCTAATACAAACATTTATATGCACGTACAACACTTAGAACTTTTAGCATATCAGTATGTGGAATTAAATTATGGAATGGATTAAGTAAAAAAGTTAAAAATTGTACTGATATGATCCATTTTAAGAGGTTGTTCAAAATAATAGTGCTTACAGAGTACAAAGAAGAAGAATTATGAGAAATACTTTCAACCTTATTGAAAATAAGATATTCTTCATCTCAGTATGTTAATAATGACTGAATTAATGAATGAATTACATAGTACAAAACTGTTGTATACTAACTCATAGATGTTATTTTATTATATAAAAAGGTCAGTAAATGATTCTATATATTTATAAACGCTTTGAAGTGGGAAAGAGGTAGGATTAAATAAGCTTTGCTTCTTCCTACTCCTTTTCGGGCATGATGTAAAATGAAATGATATGAAATTGTGTGATGTATTATGATGTAAGTGTGTTCATGTTCCAAATAAACTAAAGAAAGAAAGAAATGTCCCTGAGGAATGTAAAGTGGGAGTACTGTAATTACCTAACGTTACATTATTATTTTCCATAACAATTTAGCCCCCTCCACAATATTAACCCGACGTTAAAACACAACTATTAGCAATTGCCGAATCATGTAACATTAGCTTAATGCTAAAAAGCCAGGTTACTATCACATTCTGTAACAGACAAATAATTTCATGTAGGCTAACGTTACCTACCTGCTACCTCTGTCTTTTCTCGTTTCTCCTCCTCTTCTTTTCTCTTTTTTCTTCCCTGGGCACCTGACAGTTTTGGCATCTTGTGTTGATTTTTTGATGTGGGGACGTCCAAAAAGAGTCACGATACGGGAAGGGAGGGGGCGCACCGTGCGGGGGAGGAGGGGGGGGGCGTAATGTTGTAACAAATAATATTTCTATTAAATAGGCTTTACTTTGCATTTTAATTAACGTGGGATTATTTTTTGTATTTAGAAATAATAATACCAACTTATTTTTTATTTATTTATTTTTCTCCCAACATTTGTGGCACTGGCGTGGCGCCCCCTGATGGACGGCGCCCTTAGCATTTGCCTATACGGCCTATGCCACGGGCCGGCCCTGGCCAAAGGTATAGATGTGTGTGTCCAAGTTAAAGGAAAAGGCAGGCTGTCTTCTTTTAATAGATTTATTACAATCTTTGGCAAGCTTGGTAATGTTTGCTGTGGTCTGGAACAACATGGCACACAAACAACTATCTGAAATGCAGCCAATATGACATACAGATAATGTGTCATGAGGGATAAACTAAATCATATACCAAGAGGATAAAAAGTAAAGGATATTAAATGAGCTCAAATATAGCTACAAATGAGGCATAATGATGCAATATGTACATACAGCTAGCCTAAATAGCATGTTAGCATTGATTAGCTTGCAGTCATGCACTGACCAAATATGCGTGATTAGGACTCCAACAAGTCAATAACATCAACAAAGATCACCTTTGTGCATTCACGCACAGCATGAAACTTTTGATGGACAAAATGAGACCAAGAAGGAGTGGAAGATTGTACATGTAAACAAACTGTTGCGTCACAGTCCAAACTATGGTGAGTTCAAAAACCGCCCAAATTAGTAGGACATAACGATGTTCACCAAATCCTCTCATCAGTGAAGCATACACACAAACATATTAAACAGTGGGCTTTTATAACAATTGGGAAGGTTTGTGTCATGTTTGTCCTCACACAAAAAACATACTAAAACAAAAAAATTGTTTTTCCCCCATCTTTTTCCATTTTCAATCCTTTTTTAAAAATGCTCCAGGGAGCCACTAGGGCGGCACTAAAGACTGCTGACCCCCGCCATAAAACATTGCGCTGTTTGTTTTTGGATGATTTTGTGGGGGTTGTTAAATGTTTGTTTGGAAATGTTAAAACCATGATCGTCGTAAGTAAGCTTTATAGGGCCTGATTTACTAAGATCCAAATACCACGTACTCGACAGCGTATGCAAAAAATAAAATAGCGTGTGTTGTGGGTGTGTGATCGACTAACAATGTGCAATTAAAAGTGGTGCAGACCACCTTATTTAAATGAGAATTTTGCATACATACAGGGCTTTTTACCAGGAAGATGATCCATTTTCTTCACATTCATGTTATCATACTTGTACCTGTGTGCAATGTGTTGAACCAGCAGCACACATCTATAATCACACCTTTTCTGATTTGCAATATAGACAAAAGAATCATATGCACTCTGACACTTTCTGACACTTTTCTTTCACTTTCACATTCAGTGCGCGAGACTGTGGATCACATTACCAGTGTATTTGTGCGTTTGGAATGAATAAAACACAAGAAAATGCATAATGAAAGACGTATTTTCATGGAGGAGGTATATTATAAAACCGTATTTTCTGGAATAATGTAAACTCACTACACCGGTATGTTTTAGAGCTTTAATGGCGAGTTTACTGACAGATATAAGTAAGAACTTTACACTACTTTATATTAGAAATGGCAACAGCGGAGGATGAATGTCCCATAACAAGAAGATAGAGAAAAAGAAGAAGCTTATCGACTATGCTGTCGGCACGGACAACAAAGGCGGACACGCACACATTTTCAGGACTTTATGCAGATCCCAAAATACAGATCAGCAGGTACCAGAAGGTAAGAAAAGTTGCTTTTGCATAATATTGCGAAACAAAACGCCAGGTAATATGTCTTACCTTATACACACACCATAATAATACTTGTATGTTGAAGCACAGTACAATCCATCAAGTGGTGCGGATTCATAGCTTACCAAAGTCGTACTAAAACATTTTTGATAGATTTTGGTGTTGTTTACTGGAGTCATATTGCAGTCTACACGTATCTCTTATGTGTGACTGCCATCATATTGCAGTCTACACATATCTCTTATGTGTGACTGCCATCTACTGGTTACACTTATCATTTCGCCATGTACCAAATAAATTGCTTCGAGGTCGGTAAGCACGACCAAAAATATTCTGTACATTAGGTGCACCGGGTTGTACATTTTGAGAAAATGAAAGGATTTGAAGTGTGCCTTATAGTCCGAAAAATACAGTAATATACACTATATTGCCAAAAGTATTTGGCCACCCATCCAAATGATGAAAATCAGGTGTCCTAATCACTTGGCCTGGTGTATAAAATCAAGCACTTAGGCATGGAGACTGTTTCTACAAACATTTGTGATAGAATGGGCCGCTCTCAGTGATTTTCAGCGTGGACCTGTCTTAGGATGCCACCTGTGCAACAAATCCAGTCGTGAAATTTCCTCGCTCCTAAATATTCCAAAGTCAACTTTATTATAAGAAAAGTCAAGAGTTTGGGAACAACAGCAAGTGAGCCACCAAGTGGTAGGCCACGTAAACTGACAGAGAGGGGTCAGCGGATGCTGAAGCGCATAGTGCAAAGACTTTCTGCACAGTCAGTTGCTACAGAGCTCTAAACTTCAGGTGACCTTCCAATTAGCCCACGTACAGTACGCAGAGAGCTTCATGGAATGGGTTTCCAATGCCGAGCAGCTGCATCTCAACCAGGGGTCTCAAACTCAATTTACCTGGGGGCCACTGGATGCAGAAACTGGGTGAGGCTGGGCCGCGATAAAAGATTTCTTAAAAAAATCTAACATGCACTTTTTAATGAATTCACCTTCTTTGAATGGCTATCCCGCCCTAGCAACATACTTGCCAACTCTCCCGATTTTTCCGGGAGACTCCCGAATTTCAGTGCCCCTCCCGAAAATCTCCCGGGGCAACCATTCCCAAAAATTTGTCCCGATTTTCACCCGGACAATAATATTAAGGGCGTACCGTGATAGCACTGCCTTTAACGTCCTCTACAACCTGTCATTGCGTACGCTTTTTCACAATACAAACAGGGTGCCGGCCCAGTCACATGTTGTATGAGGCTTCTGCAGACACACGTAAGTGACTGCAAGACATACTTGGTCAACAGCCATACAGGTCACACTGAGGGTGGCCGTATAAATAAGTTTAACACTGTTACAAATATGCGCCACACTGTGAACCCACACCAAACAAGAATGACAAATACATTTCGGGAGAACATCCGCACCGTAACACAACATAAACACAACAGAACAAATACCCAGAATCCCATGCAGCCCTAACTCTTCTGGGCTGCAATATACACCCCCGCTACCACCAAACCCCGCCGCCCCTCAACCCCGCCCACCTCAACCGACACATGGAGGGGGGGTTGATGTGTTGGGGCGCAGGGTTGGGGGTGGCCGGGGTTTGGTGGTAGCGGGGGTGTATATTGCAGCCCAGAAGAGTTAGGGCTGCATGGGATTCTGGGTATTTGTTCTGTTGTGTTTATGTTGTGTTACGGTGCGGATGTTCTCCCGAAATGTATTTGTCATTCTTGTTTGGTGTGGGTTCACAGTGTGGCGCATATTTGTAACAGTGTTAAACTTATTTATACGGCCACCCTCAGTGTGACCTGTGTGGCTATTGATCAAGTATGTCTTGCAGTCACTTACGTGTGTGTACAGAAGCCAAATACAACATGTGAGTGGGCTGGCACGCTGTTAGTACAGGTTGTAGAGGACGCTAAAGGCAGTGACATCACGGCACACCCTTAATATTGTTGTTTGGGTGAAGACATTCGAGAGAATGGTTGCCCTGAAATTCGGAAGTCTCCCGGAAAAATTGGGACGGTTGGCAAGTATGACGCTGTCAAGCGCCATTCATATAAAACTTGCGGGCCGCACTAACATTACATTTTCATATTAAGGTGCGGGCCGGCAAAATAACGTCAATTGTGGCCAGCGAGCCGCGTGTCTGAGACACCTGATCTAAACCATACATCACCAAGTCCAATGCAAAGCGTGGTATGCAGTGGTGTAACGCACGTCGCCACTGGACTCTAGAGCAGTGGAGGCGCCTTCTCTGGACTGATGAATCACGCTTTTCCATTTGGCAATCTGATGGACCAGTCTGGGTTTGGAGGTTGCCAGGAGAACGCTACATTTCGGACTGCATTGTGCCGAGTGTGAAATTTGGTGGAGGAGGAATTATGGTGTTGGGTTGTTTTTCAGGAGTTGGGCTTGGCCCCTTAGTTCCAGTGAAAGGAACTTTGAATGCTTCAGGATACCAAAACATTTTGGACAATTCCATGGGATGGCACTTCAAGTTCATATGTGAGTAAAGGCAGGTGGCCAAATACTTTTGGCAATATAGTGTATTTTCTAAATAAAAAAACGAACGACATAAAAAAACAGCATCAGTCACAAAAACACATTCATTTTATTCAGTCTCATTCAGCAGTAATAAAACTATCAAATGAAATTGGTGATTAGACCACAAGTCTAATATTTTTATTTCTGACTGTCCACCAAAATGTTGACACACACACACGTAGGACGGAGGATTCTCATCTGTTCATCGTCTGTCTTTGAGTCCGAGCACTGATCCTACAGTCGTGTGTGGAACTGGCAGTTTGCACGTCCTTCTGACACGTGCTAAATAAAACGCTGAATAGCGCTCGCAAAACGGTGATGAGTGTTGATGAATCACATTGTATAATTATATTTGCATTTTCTCCTCCCAGTATGTTGGACGTGTTGATGATCAGCATATATTTTGCATATTAATGAAGACAGAGGCGCAAAATGGATTTGCACACGTTTAGTAGATCAGCTTTGTGAATGGTATTCGGTTGCACATGTTTTAGTGCACGCAAACCTTTCTTTTTCAGACAGCATTAAAAACAATCACTACTGTGAATAAAGTATGCAAAACATGGTAATATCAGTCAGTAGTATTGGGTAAATCAACTTACAAAAAAACTATATTTACATTTTACTTCTGAAAATGAAAGTGTATATCTATTACAAATGTGTACATTTGTGTAAAATAACTTCCAAATTTCTAGTTGTTCAAAGCTATACAATACAAACAAATGTTACTATATGATGTAGCTGAAACATCAAATAAAGTAATAAGTTATAGACGTTTCTATATTTGACATTGCTGTACATGCTGTATAATATTGTTAGAACTAGTGTTGTATTATGTTTAATGTTTCAATGTTGGCTTAATATATAAACTGTTTATAACAGATTGGAAACAAGACCACGTTTAGAAAAAACAAAAAGAAAAACATTCCGGGCAGTTGTGGCCACAAATGTAGCTTACCAACATCAAGTTGTGCATGTGGAGTGATTGACTGATGGTTTCTCAGTTCTTTGTGGAAAACTTTGAGTGTCTAGAAAAGCGCTATATACATCTAACCCATTATTATTATTATTATTACTACAGTATACCCTATACTAGCTTATGATCTGTTACACTTTAAGTTAATTTTGATGTAACAAGCTTGCACAGTGTAAAGAAATATATAGCTACAGCTACTTTAACTCACGGCACTGTTAGATGTTACATAGCAGGGGCAGTACAAAGATGGCCGTCGTAACTAAACTATAACTTAGAATGGTAGGCTGAATAGTTGTATGGTACATTGACCGCTGGTACTTCACATACTGGTGGCATTTTAAGACAGGGTGTGACATCGCAAACCCCCAACTCCGACAGCCATTGTCATAGAGTTATATCATGCTTTGTGACCCCAAACTTTAATGCTACCAGCAATATTTTTTGGACTATAAGGCGCACTTAAAATCCTTTCATTTTCTCAAAAATCGACAGTGCACCTTATAACGCGGTGCGCCTAATGTACGGAATAATTCTGGTTGTGTTTACTGACCTCGAAGCAATTTTATTTGGTACATGGTGTATTGATCAGTGTGACCAGTAGATGACAGTCATACGTAAGATAAATGTGTAAACTGCAGTATGATGGCAGTAAACAACACCAAATCTTTAAATGTTCCATTGAGAATATAGAACATTACACGCATCGCTCCAAAATCTGTCAAAATGTTTTACTTAGGTAAGCTATGAAGCCGCACCACTTGATGGATTGACGGCGCATTAAACATACGAGTATTATTATGGTGTGCGTATAAGAACCGCAAAATGGCACCTGTTAGCAGACATATTATATGGCGTTTTGTTTCGCAATATTATGCAAAACCAACTTTTCTTACCTTCTGGTATCTGCCGATGTGTATTTGGGATCTACATAAGTCCTGAAAATATGCGCCCGTTCGCAATTGTAGTACTTGCCGACGCCCTAGTCATAAGCTTCTTATTTTTCTCTATCTTCTTATGGGACATTAATCCTCCACTGTTGCTATTTCTAATATAAAGTAGTGTAAATTTCTTACTTATATCTGTCAGTAGACTAGCTATCAAAGTGCTAAAACTGTAG
This sequence comes from Nerophis lumbriciformis, assembly GCF_033978685.3. Lineage (NCBI taxonomy): Eukaryota > Metazoa > Chordata > Actinopteri > Syngnathiformes > Syngnathidae > Nerophis > Nerophis lumbriciformis. The sequence continues at coordinate 23,589,737 of NC_084585.2, forward strand.
TGAGTTAACATAATTCACCCACGGAACTTTAGTTTTTACAAGGTTCCAGTCGGACGTTTTTCCATGGGACACATTTCCAGCGTCATTGTTGCATTATTGAGCCACGGATGAGGAGATGCTGCTCCGTTATTGATTGAAGTCTGAATGTCATTAAAACAGTTAGCTCCGTCTTTTGACACTTTTTCCAATCCCATCCTTGCACGCTACACCGCTACAACAAAGATGACGGGGAGAAGACGCTGTCGAAGGTGAGCCACGTAAATAAAACCGCCCACAAAATGGTACATCCTGAAGTGACTGTCAGAAAGCGACTTGAAGATAATCTGTAAAACATAATATATGCAACATTTTGACCAAAGAACCACCATTACATGTTATGTAGACCACAAGGAAGTATTTTCAATTTAGAAAAAAAATAATATTAATATGACCCCTTTAATGCGCCTTTTGTATGAAAATAGACCTGAATAGACCCGCTCATCGGCAGTGTGCCTTTTAATCCAGTGCGCCCTATGGTCCAAAAAATACGGTAATCATCTATTACATAAATGTGGATAGCATTGCTTGTAACAGAAACTATACTAGATAACCATAGCAATCCAATACATCTGCTTTTATAATTGCTTTCAATAATCCAGATATGGTGGACACTAGGGTGTCACAAGTGGTACAAATAAGTTACTACAAGTCAACGTTGGCCTCATATAGCAATCATATTCCTATCCCTTTGACACTGCATATGTTTTCACAAGGGTGTTCAAGAGGACAGGTCTGTAAACATGACATTGATTACATGCATCGCCTTCATCCTATAACCTAGGCAAAGTTTATTCACATTTTATCACGTACCATCAGTTTAGTTAGTATCTGTCTGTGATCATCGAAAGCAGGCCTGGGCAATTATTTTGACTCGAGGGGCCAAATTTAGAGAAAAAAAATTATCTGGGGACCAGTATATCTATTTTTAGGAACACTAATACAAAACCTCACAATAATATCTGATTGAATGCTAAAAACGTTATGACAGACTGCCTTAAAAAACGGAATGGAGTTTTACATTTTTTTACTGAATGAGACACCCAGAATGTACACGAAAATAAAGAATGTGGGATTTACAAAATTAACTATGAACAATAAAACACTGAATATTGACAACATATGAACATCACTCACCCTCTCGATTGACATATTTTACAATAAAGCAAAACGCAACAAAAATGCAACAAACACAACGAAATATGAACGCGAAGGGTAAAAAAAACACCTATAATCTGATACATCTGATATATCGCTAAACTTTAGAACTTTGTTGTAAAAATCTCCTTCCGCATCTGTCCCTGACACCCCCATTTGAGGCTGGCCGCTCTGGAAACACTCTGTGGAAACGCTCCCCACCCACACTGCTTGGTGCCTCGTCTGAGCTGCTGTGACTTAGATTACTTTAGTAACTAATTAGATTACCATAGTAACTAATTAGATTACCATAGTAACTAGTACATCATGCAAAAGCACAGATTTACAGGGTTATTTATTTATTTAATTTTATTCGAAAAAAAAAAAAAAAAGGTTATTTAATTGTTTTTTTTGTTTTTTTGTTTTTTTTGGGAGGAGGGAGGAAAAAAAGTTTCTGTTTCTCAGTACCTGTATTATGATTTCCCTATCAAATGAATGAATACATATTATGACAAATAAAATAAAAAGTTAAAAAAAGTTTTTTTTTTGTTTTTTGTATATATATATATATATATTTTTTTTTATTTGATTTAAAAAATATATATAATTTTTTTTTTGTACTTAAAATTTATTTTTTATTCATTATTTTTTTTGGGGGGGAGGGGGTGTCTTGTTCTCGGTACCTGTATTATGATTTCCCTATTAAATTAATAAATAAATATTATTAAAAAAAAGAAAAAATTACGAACCCTGTTTTTAGTCTAAAAATGGCCGACAGACACCAAGATATTTATTTTCAAATATGGATTTTTGATACTTTCACGTGCATCCTCTCATGATAGACGTCTCCATCGATTTTCGCAACGATACGTGTATATGGTAGCAGGTGCAAATTTTTTTTCTCATTTTTAAGGAGCGCTGCTGAGTCAACTTTCAAATTTCATGTACGAGTCCCCAAAAATATCAAATTTTTCGATGGACAAGATGCGCGTACAAGAATTGGTACGTTTTTGTGCCTCAAAAAATGCCATAGAAGTGGGAGGATGATAAAAAAAAAAGCAGTAGCTTTAGTAGCTGCTATTTTTAAGGAGCTACTGTAAAAATGCAAATGAAAGATTGTCTATATGAGGGGAGATGCTGCTGTTTTTGTGGACCCACAGCAGAAGAGTGAGTCATACCACTTCATGAGTTGCACGTGACTACATAGCAGGCAGACGTGCATGATTATGATGGGAATGGAAGAAATGAAGAAATGAAAGAAATGAAGCGTGACATGAACATGTTGACATGAAGTCATTGTGATGACAATTAATGCTCGCCCTGCAGCTCTACCTCGCCTCTCTGAGCTAGCACAGTGCAGTAAGACCCATATTCTCCCATGTGTTTGAAGTGGAACTGCACTTGTTTTCAAGGCACACGTGTGATGATTACCATAGAACAGCGTTTCTCAAAGTGTGTCTCTATTCCCCACTGGTGGGGAATAGAGACATGACAGGTGGGGCGCGAGGAACGGGAGGAAATTTCACTTTAAATGTTTTATTTTTTTATTATATTCTTAGATTATTTTTTTTACTATGCTTTCATTTTCTATACACACTGTAAATCACTTTGTGATTCTGTCTGGGGAATCCGCTATATAAATAAATGTAAATTACTTATTTTTCCTGTAGGCTTTAAATTTCTAGGTAGGAGCGAAAGTTTGACAGACATAGCAACAGTAACTAATGGGGGCGGGGCTAAGCGGAACAAACTTTCATGCGGATGGGTAGCAGGCTAATGTGTGAACCACAATTACACAAAATGGATACATTTGTGACTCGCACCTCAAAGGTCGTCGAGCCAGAGCCAGCGCCTGCAGAGAAACAAAAATCTGACGGGCCTAATCAACCAAAAAGCCAACCGAAAAAAAAATATGATGAAGGGTATCTTGCTCTTGGATTCACGGCAGCGGTGGTGGAGGCAGAGGAGAGACCCCTGTGTGTTCTGTGTCTAAAAGCGCTAGCAGCAGACAGCATGAGACCCAACAAATTAAAGAGACACCCCGAGACCACACACCCCAATCACGTCAAAAAGCCACTTGATTTCTTTCAAAGAAAACTGGCAGAGTACCGTCAACAGGAGAAGCGCATGGTAAAAGCTACATCAGTAAACAGTAACGCTCAAATGGCTTCATATAGAGTTGCATACAGAATTGCACGATGCAAAAAACCACACACAATTGCTGAGCAGCTCATTCTCCCCGCTGCAATAGACATGGTGTCAGTCATGCTTGACGAGACAAGCGCAGCAAAATTAAAAGCTGTCCCACTGTCAAACGACACAGTTGCGAGACGTATATGCGACATTGCAAGTGATCTTGAGGAACAACTCGTAGACAAATTAAAAGAAAGTCGTTTTACTTTACAAGTGGACGAAGCTACTGACAGCAATAAAGACTGCCTGTTCATCGCATACGTCCGCTTTGTGAATGGCGAGTCACTGTGCGAGCATTTGCTGTTTTGCAAATACATAAAAAATAGAGCCACTGCTGATGAGCTGTTCAAGATAATGGTCAATTTCCTCAAAGAACACGACCTTAAATGGGAAAACTGTGTGGGCTTTTGCTGTGATGGCGCACAGACCATGGCAGGGTCAAGAAACGGGCTGCAGGCTCTAATAAAGAGGTTTGCGCCAAATGCGCATTGGACACACTGTGTCATTCACCGGGAAGCACTCGCGTCAAGGCAGCTCAGCCCTGAACTCAATGAGGTTTAAACAAATGTTGTGAGCGCGGTAAATTTGATCAAAACACGACCACTGAAAGCGCTACTGTTCTCTGCACTGTGTGAGGAAATGGGAGCTGATCATACAGCCGTGCTGTTTCACAGTGAAGCGAGGTGGCTGTCCCGGGGCAAAGTGCTGTCGCGCGTCTTTTAGCTCAGGGCAGAGATTCGGATCTTTTTGGAGGAGGAGCGCATGCATGAGGCTGCAAGCAAGTTCAGTGATGAACAATTTCTGTTGAAGCTGGCCTACCTCAGCGATATGTTTGGCGAGCTGAATGAATTAAATCTTCAGCTCCAAGTCAAGGATAAGCACATACCCCAACTGGCAGACAAAATCACTGCGTTCTCCCAAAAGCTCGAGGGATGGGGCAGGCGCCTCAACCAACAAAATATTGATGCCTTTGAGAACCTGGGTGAGGTTGCTGAAACCACCGAATCTGGTGCCACCACAGTGATCCCCTGCATCAAGCAACTCATCTCCTCCCTGAGAGAAATGTTTCACAAATACTTCCCCATCAACAGTGCTCAGTAAAACTGGGTTATGGATCCATTCAATGCAGCAGGTTGGTATTTTGACATTTTTATTGAATATTATACTCATATATTATACATGCATTTTATCTGTGTTGTATGCTACTTACTAACTGGAATGTTAGTCCAGATTGTTGTGTCCAGATGATTGTTGTCAAACAGATTTGTTTGCATTTATTATGTAATGAAAAGTAAAGTAAGCCTATTAATTTATAATCTATCTGCAGCACCTGCTGATTTCATGTCTGCTGAGGAGGACCAGTTTATTGAAGTGACATCTGACTCCACCCTGAGGCTGAGGTTCACCACTCAGACTCTTTCTCAATTCTGGGTTGGAGTGGAGAGGGAGTATCCACTCATCGGGCAGAGATCTGTGTCCATTCTTCTCCCCTTTGCCACATCTTATCTGTGTGAGATAGGCTTTTCAGCTGTTGCTTCACTCAAAACGAAGTACAGGTCTCAGCTGAACATTGAGCATGACTTAAGAGTGGCAGTGTCAAGCCTGCAACCCCGATTTGAAAAGCTGTGCAGTGCAAAACAGGCTCATTGCAGCCACTAATGCTGGAGTACTGTAAAACTCATGTTCACTTGCCCTGTCTTGCCAAATGCATAGCTCCTCCTTTTTTTTTTTTTGCAAAGATTGCAAAGTGGCACTTTTATTTTATTTATTATTGAACTTGATGCAAGTTATTTGATTTATTATTGAACTTGATGCAAGTTATAACACTTTTATTTGATGTATTATTGAACTTGATGTAAGTTATAACCAGTGTTGGGTTAGTTACTGAAAACCAGTAACTAGTTACAGTTACTAGTTACTTTATTTCAAAAGTAACTCAGTTACTAACTCAGTTACTTAAACCAAAAAGTAATGCGTTACTGTGAAAAGTAACTATTTAGTTACTTATATATATATATATATTTTTTTTTTAAGGCCCCATTTAATGCCCTTTTAGCCTTCATTTTAGTACTGTTATTGCACTGGAGAATAATACAATGTGTTGATCAACTTGACATGCATTTGCATCACTGAACTCTGCTAAGCAATGTGCTCTACATACAACACACAAAGACAAAGATATGTTTTAAAGGGCCAATTTGTTTCAGACCAGAACAAATTGACAAAACTATTTTAAATAGCTGCAACTTAACATACATAAGTAACAAACAGCATAATAACAACATAGCTGTAAAACAAGAAAGGCACACACTACATACATAAAGCCTAACCAGGCGTTTTCTCAAGGAATTCTGAAATAAAATCATGTCTGAAGCCCAGAACACTCTACACATTTCCCCACTTAGTTTAGAGAAAAGGAAATATTAGCCTCTTTAGGTTTGTGAACTTTATAGTCTAAACATTTAGAGTGATGTGATAATCAAACACTCTAAAAGTTTAAAATGAAAGAGTATATAAGAGAATTGACAGAGTGTGTGTACCTTCAGTGTGCAGTGCCTCATTAAAATCCAGCCGCTGTTGGAGGTGAAGTGTGTGTCTCTTTACTAGCTTCGTCGAAGCATGTTGTTTTTATCGCTGTTTCAGCATATTTGAAACTTACATTCAACTAAAATGTTCTTTTCTTTGTGGTCGATAAAAGAAACGTACTGAAAATATCTCCATTTTAAGAAACTCGGCTTCGGGGTTCGCCATGACGTCTTGATAGTAGACACAGACACGCCCCCTCCCACACACACACACACACACGTACACACAGACAGCGCACGGCGCGCCTCTTTTTTGTCGCCTCTTCAGCAGCGCTGCAACACTCAGATCTTCTCAGTTTCTTGCCGATACTACATAAAAAATAACGCAAAATAACGCAGTAACGCATCATGTAGTAACGGTAACGGAGTTACTGAATATAAAAGATAACGCGTTAGATTACTAGTTACCGCCGATAGTAACGGCGTTACAGTAACGTTAGTCCCAACACTGGTTATAACACTTTTATTTGATTTATTATTGAACTTGATGCAAGTTATAACACTTTTGTTTTATTTATTATCTAACTTGATGCAAGCTATTTTATTTATTATTGAACTTGATGCAACTTATACCACAGCTGCGCAGTTATTTTATTTATTGTTGAACTTGATGTTATTTTATGTTATTGAGTTTGAATGTATACAACTTGATGTTACTTGATGTTCAATAAATTTGAAAATGATAAGCTTGGCATTAGCATTCTGTTGGGGCGATGGGGGCAGGTGGGGCTTGAAAACTCCTCCTTGTCCAAAGTGGGGGATGACAAAAAAAGTTTGAGAACCACTGCCATAGAACATGAAATTAAACTAATTGCGACCTTTGGTGGTCCAGTACATTTGCACCACACAAACACTAACATACCGTATTTTCCAGACTACAGAGCACAACGATATATCAGCCGCACCCACTAAATTTTAGGGAAAAAAAATATGTTTCCATATATTCGCTGCACTGGACAATAAGCCACACTTGCATACCGTACGTTGCAAAAATGAGTTATAAACACAGAAAGATTCTGTAAATGTTTATTTACATACCTTAATTGTTTCTAAATGTGTCTGTAACAAGGCAGGAAAACGGCTGATCAAACAAAACAGAAGTCATCGTCATGGACAAACTAGCTGCGAAATCTAGCTCTACAATCAGCTAAACAGACTTAATAAGTTTACGGTGATACCTTGGCGAATTTACTGGGGTATTTGTGAAACTGAAACAATACAAAAAGTTGTAAGTTAAGCCATCGTAAGTTAATAATACTAACACAGACATTCGTATACGTGTTAGCATATTAGCTAACGCTAACGACGCAAGCGTCATTACATTACGATAGCACATACAAATAGGCATGAAAACACTCCTACAGACATCATGCATGTGACGGTTTAGTAAGTATAAACAGTTTTAGTTATATTGTGTGGATGTACGAACAATAGGTAGGTAAATATGTACTGTATTGGTGTATGTATGTGGGAGCGTAGGTACCTATGTACGTATGTGAGCATATGTGAATTTGCATGTACAATACATTCGACTCCCAGAGTGCGTGGGAGCCAGAGCACGGCCCCATCACCCCCAAGAGCCCAACCCACAAACAGTAGGCGTGGTGCCCAGGGAACCAGGGACCACCGCCCCCACGCAGCCAAGCCGGCCAGCGACAGGAACCCCAGAGCCCGGCCCACCGTACCGCCCACAAGGGCCAGCAGCAGGCCGCAGACAGACGCACCCGGCAGAGGACAGGGCACGAGAAAAGCAGGGGACAGCCAGACCCCAAGCCAGCGAGAGACCACACCCCACACGGGCAGAAAGGCGAGACGCCCCGCCCGAGGGACCCAGAGACTCCCCGCAACCGGACGGGAAGACCGCCCCCGCCCCACCGGCAACCGGGCCCCCACGAGCCCACCCCCCACCCCCGGAGAGCGCGGCGAGGCCAGCCCCAGGCCACCCCACCCAAATCGGCCGCCGCAGGACCACCCAGGCACAGGGCCACGGGAACCACCCACCCCACCCGCAGGGACCCCAACGATGGAGATGGAACAACCAGCAACCGCCCCGCCGAGCCCCCCCTCTGAGGGAGGGGAAAAATAAAAAATTATATTAATAAAATATATTTAAAAAAAGAAAAAAAGAAAAGAATTAAAAGAAAAGAATTAAAAGAAGATCACAGACATGCTGACAAACAAGGTCACTACCCCAGCAACTGGCCGACTCGCAGCACCTCGGAATACCTTGGAGCACCAAGCTACCACAATAGACGCAGGGACTAGGCCCAACAGGCCCCAACCAAGACGGGCACCCGGAAGGGATGGACAGCGGGACCCAGGAGCTCCAGACACGCAGTTTGGATGCAGTAGCCTGAGGCGTCGACCCCCGTCTGACAGGCAGGCCCAGAGCGTACCCCCAGAAATATATATACATACATATATACATACACATACACACATACATGTATACATACCCACACATACACATATATACATATACATACACATATGTACACATACACATATATATACATACATACATACACACACATATACATACATATACACAGTTCGTCAGCCCCGACAGCCATCACGCACGCGCGCTGCCACCAGTCACAACATCAGCCACACCCCTGCACCAGACCCATCAGCCACGGGCGCCCACACCACAAACAAACGGCAGCAGAAACAGCAGCCGCAATAACCCCAGACAGCCAGCACCAGCCAATCAAATCAAAGCGATCAAAAAAAACTGCGACCAGCAACCACACGCCACCAGGACCACGGAGACCAGCCGGCGCCAGCCCGCCAGTCAGCCCGAACGCCAACACGCAAACAAGAGACACCAACACCCCCCCCACCAAAAGGCCCCCCACCCCAACCCAAACCCGCACAAACACACCACCGCCCAAACAACCGAGACACAGCATCCAGACCAGACACGGGGGCTGCGCCGCCACCACATCAAGTCACCAACAGAGACCCCACAGCGCAAGGTCGGGCCACACGGGCACGGACCCACCCAACAGGAAGTGAGACCCGCGCGACGCCACACACAAATAAATAATAAGATTTAAAAAAATATATATATATAAAATAAAAATAAAAAATAAAAAAATAACTAAATAATAAAAATAAAAATAATAAATACATTAAAAAAAAAAAAAATATATAACAATAATAAATGAATAAAAGCCTGGCAGGCCACCAGACCGCAGTCCCCGCCGGCCGACGAGGCAATGAGGGATGCGCCGAACCCCAATCCCCCATGCATGTGTACAAGGCCCCCAGAGTGTCTACTGTGTAGTTAAAATTAGGAGGTCAGCCGTTACAGCCGACCTCCAGTCCCTATTGATGTGTGTACTGTAGCGTGAGTGAGATATGTATGCTTGTGGGAACTAATAATGCGATTAAAATTGGGGGAAATCAAGGTCATGGTGGGTCCCAACCAAGCCAAGCCCCCCAAATCCTAAGTGTCTAATATGCAGCTAAGATTGAGGGATGGACGAGCAGGGGGCAAGACAGGAGAACTGGAGCCCCATTGGAGGCATCCTCAATCCCCCGCCATGCCTCCCCGCAGGACAATCCCCAAAGTCCTATATATGTGTGACTGTGTGCGCTATAAGTAGGAGGAGTAGAGGGCCCGGACATCCCCCCAGTCCACGCGGCCAACAACCAGGAACTACGGCCAGGAGGCCGCCACCCCCCGCCACAGCCCGTGACCCACACCAGACCACTTTAACGTGACGCCACGCGAGCCCTCCCCCAGCCAAACAAAGCCAGCCCCCGCCCGCCCCAACCCAACCCTGCAGAGCCCATACCGGCAACCAAACGCAGAAAAACTGCACAGCCCCCACGCCCAATGCAAACACCGCATCCCGGCCATCCACACAGCAACGTGCCTATACGAGTCCTGGCCAGGGGAAGGAGCCCCCCAACGGGGGAAGAAGCCAATGCATCCCGTCCGCACGCCAGCCCCCAAACCAGCCGGCAAGCCAACGCCAGCCAGCCCCACAACCCCACAAGCGCACAGACACCAGCCACAGTCCCCCAACCACTCCAACCCAACACAGCGATGCCAACCGCTGGTATCACCGCAGCAACCATCACCACCACCGCCCGTCCGCAGTGCAAACACCCGCGGCCGCCGAAACCAAAACAAAAAAGCGACCGACTCCGTAAACCACAACAACGCACACCCCCGGCTACCACCGAGGCCACCACCCCACCTACCCCAACTCATCCACAGCCAGGCCAATTGAGCCACCGGACATCCACACCCATGCACACACCTACACATTCATATACACATACATACACACATATATACACACATACACATATACATACATATATGCATATACATATACATACACATACACACATATACACACGCATGCATATACATATACACATACACATACACACATATATACACATTAATACACCCACACACATATACATAAGCCCACATATACACAAACACATACATACACAACAAAAACAACAACAACAAAAAATAATAAAAGAAAAGAAAAGAAAAAAGAAAAAAAAAATAAAGAAAAGAAAAAAATAAAATAAAATAAAAATAAACCCTTTAAATAAAATAAAATAAATAAAAATAAAAAAGAGGCCTGGTCGCCAACAGTGCCCAACGCCACCAAACCCCGCAGCCCTTCCCGCACGTCCATGCCCCCCTCGCTCACCACCCACCAGGCATCCCGTCCGGCAAAAAGCCATAAGGGCCCAGCCCCGCGCCCACAGCCGGCATGCCACGGCACCTCAGCAGACCCGGCGCCGCGATCAGCAATGCACACCGGGGCAGCGACACATACATATGTACCTACATACATACACACAGATTTCACCATACATATATACAAACGTACACACACCCACATACACGCGTACCCATATATAATTTAACAGAATAAGTTAAATATATTAAATAGATTAAAAAAAATATACATATATATACATATATATATATACACATACATACACATACATACATACATACATACATACATACATATATACATACATATACATACATACACATACACATACATACATACATATATATATATATATATATATATATATATAAAATAAATTAAAATAAATAAATAAAATTAATAAAAAAATAAGGGCGGAGTAAAACACAGGAGGGGGACTCCCGCAGGGCAGCCGGGAAGCACCGCCGGGGCCCCAACAAGGGAGGCAAGCAGTCCCCCCAACCCGGCACCAGGCAGGCTCGCACAGCAGCAGCGCAGGGCGACCCCGGGCAGACCCCGCCCCGCGCCCCAGGGGAAGGAGGAAGCCCACGGAAACCCGGAGCCAGAGGGGCACGAGCCGACCCCCGCCCGACAGCGGCAAGACCCCAGCCCCACGGGCGCAACCCCCCGCCCAACCACCCACGGGAGGGACAGCCCCCCCAACCAACCCAAGGCGGCCGCCCACAGCCCCACCCGCACCCCAACACCCGCCCAGGCACCCCCACCCACCCCCAGCCACCAGACCACCCACGGATCGGCCCGCCAGGCCGGAACCAGGAAACACACCCCAGGCCCACCCGACCCCGCGGCACACGGCCCCCCTGGCACCCAGGACCCCCCACCCACGGAGCAAGACCCCCGGGACAGAGCCCCAGCCCCGGCCCCCAAGGGAGTCAGGTCAGAAAATTAATTAGCAGTGCCCAAAGAGATCGGAATTCTGTCAGTTGTTGTTTTGATTCAGCAGACATTCTTTCCATAACTACATAATCTAATAAAATGTTTTTGTAAAGGTTTATACATAAATTATTTTTTGATTTCCAATTTATGAGAATAGTTTTCTTGGCGATGCCTAACGCATTTATAAGGAGGTATGTTTTGTTTATATCAAGATCAGTTGCGGAGAGATCACCCAACAGGCAGAGTGCGGGGGAGATGGGAATAGGAATCTCTAACGCTAATGATAGGTTCTCGCACACTCCAAGCCAAAAGTTACTCACGGGAGCACAGGACCACATTGAATGCAAGTAATTATCTATCTTATTATCTGAGCAGTGTACACAGATGTTAGAGTCAGCTAAACCCATTTTATACATTCTTAGACCGGTGTAATGTATTCTGTAAAGTATTTTGAGCTGAATCAGTCGTACATTTGGATTCTTAATCAAACGAGTAGTATTGAGGCATATTTGTTTCCAGAATTCTGGGTCACAGCTTGTTGATACGTCTGAGTGTCATTTAGAAGTTGGAATACTTATTGTGTTATCTATTTTTGATAAGAGAGCATATAATTTGGATAAAGCTTTGGGGGCAGATGTTTTGAAGAATTTAACGGTCGTAGGATTACTTTCCCATGTTGTTTTGTTGAATCTTGCGCTGATTACAGATTTGATTTGTATATATTCTAGAAATTTATTAGGATTGATTGCATATTGTGTTATTAAACTTTTAAAAGAGATAAAACTGTTTGCATTGATGATATCCCCAAGGCATCCGACTCCCTTATCATACCATGTTGGAAAGTTCAATGGCTTCTTGTTTAAAAGAAAATCAGGATTATTCCAAATAGGCGTAAATTGGCATGGAGTGAGCGGGGACCCAGTTATTTTCAAAAACTCCCACCAAGCTGTTAAGGTAGTGCGTATATTAATACTTTTAAAGCAGTTGTGTTTTCGGAGAATTTGGCTAATAAAGGGCAAGTTAGAAATTGGGATCTCCTGGCTAAGTGATTGTTCAATCTCTAACCATAAACTATCTAATAAAGTGGGATTGATCCATTTTAATATATATTGTAGTTTATTTGCAAGGAAATAATAGGAAAAGTTTGGGAGTTCTAGACCCCCATGTTCTTTGGGTTTTTGTAAAGTTTTAAGGCTGATTCGTGCTGGTTTACTCTTCCAAAGAAACTGATTGATGTGTGAATCTGGTGACTTAAACCAGATTTGAGAAGGTTTGGTTGGAATCATTGAAAATAGATAATTAACCCTAGGCAAGACCATAATTTTCACGGTAGGAACCCTTCCCATAAGTGAGATTGGCAGTGTTTTCCAACGCGCCAGATCATCCTCAATCGATTTTAAGATTGGGGAGTAATTCAAGCGATTCAGATCTGACAATGTGGAGGAAATATTGATTCCCAGGTATTTAATGTTCCCTTTATGCAGTGGAATCGATGAGGTGCTCTGAAAGTCAAAATTAATTGGTAACACAGTAGATTTGGACCAGTTGATGGAGTAATCTGAAATAGAACTGAATTTATTGATAAGTGAGATTGTATCTTGAAGAGAAGAATGTGGATTTTGTAAGAAAAGTAATACATCATCAGCATAAAGGCTTATTTTATGATGAACGGTTGCGGTATGGATGCCTTTAATATTTGCATGCTGTCGAATAGCGGTTGCAAGAGGTTCAATAAATATAGCAAACAGTGACGGAGAAAGTGGACACCCTTGCCTTGTGCCCCTCATAAGATTAAACCTTGGAGATATTTGGCTGTTCGTTCTAACCGAAGCTGTAGGGAAACTATATAGGACCTTAATCCATTCTATAAATGAGTCTCCAAATCCAAATTTCTGTAGAGTAGCTAGAAGAAAATTCCAGTTCACTCTATCAAATGCTTTTTCAGCATCTAATGAAACAACAGCTGTTTTTAGATTATGAATAACAGAATAGTCTATCACATTGAGTAGACGGCGAACATTGTTGGACGATTGTCTCTCTTTGATGAAACCTGTTTGATCAGGATGTACTATATATGGAGTGACTTTTTCTAATCTTTGAGCTAATACTTTGCAGATAATTTTAAGATCAGCATTAATCAGGGAGATTGGCCGGTAACTGGATGGAAGTGTTGGGTCTTTATCAGGTTTTAGCAAGAGATTGATCGTGGCAGAGTTCATATTTGGAGGAAGGAATGAGTTTTCTTTAATCTCTAAAGCCATTTTCGTAAATATCGGAGCTAGCAGTGACCAGAATGTTTTGTAGAACTCCACAGGGAACCCATCAGGCCCTGGTGCTTTATTGTTTGGCATCTGTTGAAGAGCATCGTGTAGTTCGCCTACAGAAATAGCAAGATCTAAATTTGATACCTGCCTTGTATTCAATTTAGGTAAGTCTATACCATTGAGAAATGTCTCAATGTCTGAAAGAGATGGGTCAATCTGGGGTGTATACAAGTTTCTGTAAAAGTCTCTAAAGATGGAGTTAATTTCCTCAGGAACGTGCGTAATGTTCCCAGCTGAATCCTTGATGGATGGTATAGAGTTTTTTTCTTTGTTTAATTTTAGGTGGTTAGCCAAATATTTGCTTGGTTTATTGTCATGTTCAAATTTTTCTAAGCGTAACCTCTGGAGCAGGAATTGACTTTTCTTATCAATTATTTCTCTTAAATCTAATTTGAGTTTTCTCAGTTTGTTCAGAGTGTGATCATGTTGTGAATTCGCATAAGCTAATTCTAATATTTTATTTCATTTTCAAGTTCCTGCTTTAGTAAACGTTCCTTTTTTTTCTTGTATGATGAATAAGAAATAATTTTTCCTCGCATAACTACTTTTGCCGTCTCCCAGAGAACGCACGCCGTGATTTCTGGTTGATCATTAAAATCTAAAAAATCTGTCCATTCTTTCTCAAAATAGTTTAGGAAGTCTGGGTCCTTTAGTAATGATGTATTAAGTCTCCATTGTTTGATAGGTGCAGTGATAGTTTTGTTGGTGAGGGAAAGTGAGACAGGTGCATGGTCACTGATGATGATAGGATGGATGTGAATGTTTGAGATGTCAGATAAAATTGAGCTACTAGTTAAAAAGTAATCAATGCGAGAGAATGAGTGGTGAACTGGAGAAAAATAAATGTATTCCCTAAGAGTGCGGTGATAAGAACGCCAGGCATCGCAAAGACCATAATCCTTCATATATTGCTTAAGTATTACCACTGACTGAGACTCACGGTGACTCCCAGTCACTCTGGACCAGAGGTGGGTAGAGTAGCCAGAAATTGTACTCAAGTAAGAGTACTGTTACTTTAGAGATTTATTACTCAAGTAAAAGTAATGAGTAGTCACCCAAATATTTACTTGAGTAAAAGTAAAAAGTATGTTGTGAAAAAACTACTCAAGTACTGAGTAACTGATGAGTAACATACACACACATATCATATCATATATATATATATATATACATACATATATACACATACATTGATATATACAGTATATCATTCATATTTATTTATTTTGCCGTTTTTGTTTACATGTTAAAGGTGTTTTAATGAATATACATGCATGTTTAACACATATAGATTCCTTTCTTTCATGTTGACAAGAATATAAGTTGGTGTATTACCTGATTCTGATGACTTGCATTGACTGTAATCAGACAGCAGTGCTTAACGTCCGCGTTTTCAAATGCAGGAGAAAAAAAGTTCCTCCTTTCTGTCTAATACCACATGAAAGTGGTTGGTTTTTGGTATCTTATTTGTCCATCTTCCATATTCGTTTTCACACACTTTACAAGAAATACATTGGCGGCAAATTCCGTAGCTTGCTAGCTTGTTTGCGCTGGCTTTCGGAGACTCTTATTTTGAAAGCGCAGGCGCGATGGAGCGGCACTTTTATTGTGAAGACAGGAACTGTGCAGTCAGTCTTTAGGCTTGTGACGGGATGTACGGTTGAAATAAAAAAGTGTCTTTTTTCCTTCACACTTTTGATTGATTGATTGAAACTTGTATTAGTAGATTGCACAGTACAGTACATATTCCGTACAATTGACCACTAAATGGTAACACCCCAATAAGTTTTTCAACTTGTTTAAGTCAGGTCATGTGACCGCCTGGGTCTGTTTGATTGGTCCAACGTCACCAGTGACTGCATCTGATTGGGGGAACGGAGTCAAACGTCACTAGTGACTGCATTTTATTGGTGGAACGGAGTGAAACGTCACCAGTAACGCAGGCACTTTGAAGGTCTGTCTGACAGACCAAAACAAACAAAGCGTGCATTAACAGATCGATAAAAATTAGTAGCGAGTAGCGAGCTGAATGTAGATAAAAGTAGCGGAGTAAAAGTAGCGTTTCTTCTCTATAAATATACTCAAGTAAAAGTAAAAGTAAGTTGCATTAAAACTACTCTTAGAAGTACAATTTATCCCAAAAGTTACTCAAGTAGATGTAACGGAGTAAATGTAGCGCGTTACTACCCACCTCTGCTCTGGACCGATCTATATTTGGATTAAATACTAAGTTGAGGTCCCCTCCTAGAATCAAGCAGTGGTTTGAGTGAGGAGAAAGTGAAGTTATATTGAAAAACTAACAAATGTTGCTTGGAAAACATACGCGTAGAAACGCTATGGACGGCTAGAAGACTGAATGCCACTCTACTTCCAGTTAAAAGCACTACTTGTAAATGTACAGACACTGCAGCAGCTGCAGTGAGTGGACTCATCCAAAAGATGGCGCCAGAGCAAAAACAATATTGAAGAAACCAATATTGAAAACGTTTTAGTATGGCAGTCAGCGAAAAAAAAACATAAATTAGCGGCAGGGTTCACAGTGTAGGAAAAATGTGGCGGCCTCAACACGTATTGGATTCAAGATGCTTTATTATTGTCCATTCTTTAACATGTACAAGACATATAAGAGTACTTACATCATGTGTCTCTCAGACACTGTCAAGTAGTGAGTAGTGTGACTTAATTTCAATGTTTTGTGTGCTATGTTCATTCTTCCTGCACACATGTGCACTTAGTTTCCTCTCACATTGTGTCAGTTAAGATAGAATGCTGAGGAAAAAAAATCTATGATTGCTCCTTCCAGATGTCTCTCAACTGTCTTAAAGGCTTAATTGGATGTGTCCAACATATTTTATTAGCCAGCACGAACATCCATCCATCCATTTTCTACCGCTTATTGAACGTGAGCGGAATAATTTGTCGCACGTGTTTGCGTTGCCAGGTGGAACTGATTGGATTAAGTCAGCGTTTCTCAAAGTGTGGGGCGCGCCCCACTGGTGGGGAATAGAGACATGACAGGTGGGGCGCGAGGAACGGGAGGACATTTCACTTTAATTATTTTTTTTAAAATTATATTCTTAGATTTTTTTTTTTACTATGCTTTCATTTTCTATACACACTTTGTGATTCTGTCTGTGGAATCCGCTATATAAATAAATGTAAATTACTTATTTTTCCTGTAGGCTTTAAATTTTTCGGTAGGAGCGAAAGTTTGACAGACATAGCAACAGTAACTAATGGGGGCGGGGCTAAGCGGATCAAACTTTCGCGCGGATGGGTAGCAGGCTAATGTGTGGACCACAATTACACAAAATGGATACATTTGTGACTGGCAGTGTTGGGTTAGTTACTGAAAACCAGTAACTAGTTACAGTTACTAGTTACTTTATTTCAAAAGTAACTCAGTTACTAACTCAGTTACTTACACCAAAAAGTAATGCGTTACTGTGAAAAGTAACTATTTAGTTACTTCTTTTTTTCTTCTTTTTTTTTTTAAAGCTCCCATTAATGCCCTTTTTGCCTTCATTTCAGTACTGTTATTGCACTGGAGAATAATACAATCTGTTGATCAACTTGACATGCATTTTTATTTTCCTTTTAACATAATTAATGAAAAACAGTGCAACATAAAAAGGCATTCCTCCTTTCTTTAAACTTGGACCAATGACCATTAATAAAAAACAAGTTTAAGTGCAACATAAGAAGAAACATCATCTTCCTTGAAACATAGGTAGTGAAATAAAGCCTGACATCTGGAGTGATGCTGCTGTCTTCCACACTTGGAGCCATGGATTGTAGAATCCTTGTTTTCAGTGGCAGGATCATTGACACAGATGGTGAAGTTTCAGTGCTCAGTAGAGATGTAACACTTTTGAGGGGTTTAAGCACCTAGAGGACCTCATCTGCCACTCTCACATCATCATCAGACAGGGTGACATTTGTCTTCAGGGTGTTGTGGGTCAATGCAGAGTATATAGCTGCCTGCTGCTCCAACATATCATAAGTGGAGTTCCACCTCGTTGGGACATCATGTATGAGCAGGCAGCTTTAGCATTTCTTGCTTTGTCTTAAGCACATGAGCAGCTGTTGTGCTTGGGTGGAAGTAAGAAACCTTCCTGATCCTTCCAAAGAGGCGCTCCATCCTATTGACTGAGATTCCCTTCTGTGATGCCAAATTCACTACATGTGCAAAGCACCTATCTGTGGTCCCAGTCCTGCCTCATTCTCTGTAATTACTTGATTTTTGGCATTATCACATGTGACTGGGATATCTTTATCTTCCAGTCCTCCACTGCTTGTGTCAGTACCTGCGCAAGGTGACTCTCGTAGAGGGGGCGTGTCTTCTCATCTCCCAGTCTGCTGTGATGAAGTGAGCGCTTATAGTTCCGCTGGACGTCCACCCGTCTGTCATGAGCGCAACAGATGATGCTCGGGACAGTTCATCCACAACTTTTTTCTTCTCCTGCTCATAAAGATCTGGCACAATCTTATTGCTGAAGTGGGTGCGCGACGGGATGTCGTAACGTGGTTCAAGCACGTTCAGCATGTGTTTAAAACCCTCGTTTTGCACAACCGAGTCTGCACTTATAAACACACCGATTCAATGGCGCTGGGCGTTCAAGCTCCTCCGTTACTCCGCTCGCCATGACCACGCTGTGTGTGGACTGAACGTGCCAACAACTTTTTTTTTTTGTTTCATATATCAAACCGCGGATCAAACCTCCCCTCCTCGCCCCCCCACACACACATAGACCGCGCCTCTTTTCTTCTCTCCGGCTTGTGACAGAGGAAGATTCAGAAGAACGACACCGCAGCGCTTCTGTTTCTAGCCGATACTACATCAAAAGTAACGTAAAATAACGCAGTAACGCATCATGTAGTAACGGTAACTAAATTACTGAATTAAAAAAAATAACGCGTTAGATTACTAGTTACCGCCGAAACTAACGGCGTTACAGTAACGCGTTACTTTGTAACGCGTTAGTCCCAACACTGGTGACTGGCACCTCAAAGGTCGTCGAGCCAGAGCCAGCGCCTGCAGAAAAACAAAAATCTGACGGGCCTAATCAACCATAAAGCCAACCGAAAAGAAAATATGATTAAGGGTATCTTGCTCTTGGATTCACGGCAGAGGTGGAGGCGGAGGAGAGACCCCTGTGTGTTCTGTGTCTAAAAGCGCTAGCAGCAGACAGCATGAGACCCAACAAATTAAAGAGACACCTCGAGACCACACACCCCAATCACGTCAATAAGCCACTTGATTTCTTTCAAAGATAACTGACAGAGTACCGTCAACAGGAGAAGCGCATGGTAAAAGCTACATCAGTAAACAGTAACGCTCAAATGGCTTCATATAGAGTTGCATACAGAATTGCACAATGCAAAAAAACACATTTATTATGTTATGTCCTCGGTTTCACCTATGTGCTTATTTAGGTGTCTTAATTTAATAATAATCAGGCAACACGTTTCAACTCAATGCCTCGGATCGCTCCCGTTTATTAACAACTTCGAGAGTCCAAACTCTCACTCCCTCCCGTGACGTCACACACTGAACACATGCTACGGTGGCTCGGACATGACAAAACAGTACATGACACCTCACACAATTGCTGAGCAGCTCATTCTCCCCGCTGCAATAGACCTGGTGTCAGTCATGCTTAGTCAGAGCCGGCCCAAGGCATAAGCGCACTAAGCGCTTGCTTAGGGCCCCGCGGCCACCAGGGGGCCCCCAAAAGCAATTAACAAAAAAATATTATTTTTTATTTTTTGCATGTACGAGTCTGACTGATGATTTCTAAATGATCAAAGATATATTATTGTACAAAAACACAATTTTAGGTCAACCTTTTTGCACATTGCTGTTTCAGGTTTTTGTTACCAAAAATAATAAAGTGAATCAGAATCAGCTTTATTGTCCAGTTATGTTTAACACACATGGAATTTAACTTCAGTAGACTGCGCTCTCTTTGTACAAAGTAAACATTAAATATGAACAATTAACTAAAAATATAAACTAGTAATTAAAGACTAATATGTACAAGACTGATGAGACAAGATGACACTTTTACTGTAAATACAAAGCTTTATCACTTGGACTGTTCAACCCCAGGCCACTCTTGTAGCTGAATGTTTTCTACATTTTAAGATTAGGAACCATATGTGGCACTCTGGACATCATTCGTTCATTCATTGGTATTATTTATGTTCTTAACTGGGCCACCCCCATATCTTTATAAATGACATGTCATTTGTAAAGACATGCCAGGCTGACAATAGGATCATGTAAACAACACTGCCAGAGCCGCAATGACTTTATATATTATTTATATATTATTGGCAGAAATAGAGGGCCCCAAATTCAAATTTTGCTTAGGGCCCCATGGAGGCTTGGGCCGGCACTGTGCTTAGTTATTTGATTTATTATTGAACTTGATGCAAGTTATACCACAGCTGCACAGTTATTTTATTTATTATTGAACTTGATGTTATGTTATGTCATTGAGTTTGAATGTATACAACTTGATGTTACTTGATGTTCAATAAATTTGAAAATGTTAAGCTTGGCATTAGCGTTCTGTTGGGGCGATGGGGGCAGGTGGGGCTTGAAAACTCCCCCTTGTCCAAAGTGGGGGATGACAAAAAAAGTTTGAGAACCACTGGATTAAGTGATGCTCCGCCCCCTTTTCACTGTCTGACCAATGGACGATGAAGTCTGCTTTAAAGGAGACGTAATCGTTTCTCTCTCTCTTTATAACACACAGGTCAAACTCAAGCCGCGGGGGCCACATCATTTTACGTGGCTCGCAAACGCCTGGAAATTAAATGTTTCAATACGTTATCTTGTCTTACTAAATGTATTCGTTTTATTTCCATATTGACAGAAAAAATACATACACTGCTTGAAATTGCATACATTTTTAACTTTAATACTTTATTATCCAATATTTCAACACATTTATTATTAAACTTTCCAAGCAAGTAAGAGTTAAGTATCTGATTTACTGATTGACTTATGATTTCAAAGCAAGTTATCCATCAAATTGTAAAGATGACAATATATTCTCTATGCAATCAAGGACCCAGATTACCTTCGCCCGGACGCAGGTCACTCGGGCCCCACTCTGGAGCCAGGCCTGGAGATGAGCCTGGCCGGGCATAACCCGAAGAGGCAACGTGGGTCCCCCCTCCAATGAGCTCACCACTCATAGGCCAGTACTAGTTAAGTACCGTGGTGCTAATGAATCAAAAATGGTACTATACTCTGTATAAAAAAATACCGTTTCCCTCTTCTTTTTTTTAATAGGCATGACGGCGCGCTGTGGCCACGTCATGACATTGCTGATTTTGCGAGCAGAGGAGCATGTTCGGCAGCGCACAATTCAAGATTCAAGATTCAAGATGCTTTATTATTGTCCATTCTTTAACATGTACAAGACATATACGAGTACTTACAATCACAGAGTACTTACAAACAGACACAGTGTGTAGACAGAAAAGGGAGAACGTGTGTGTGTGTGTGTGTGTGTGTGTGTGTTTTGTCTCATCTTGTCTTGTCTCATAGTAACAGTTGTACTATTGTATTGTTAGTGTACAGGAGCTCTTCTTGTTTTTGTTTGTGTAGTATTGTTCTTGTATTATATTGTTTATGTTAAATGTGGAGTGAGTGAGAGGGGTTGGGATATTATAAGCATTTGCTTCATCCAACCCCTTTTCAAGCCTTGCATAAATGTCTTTGCCAAAATGTAAAAAAAAAAAATGAAAAAAAATGTGTGTTGTTGTACTGTGCAGGTTTGAAATAAATAATTAAATCAAAAAAAAAAAAAAAAACGGACGCATTTTGGCTTAAAAACTAACGATAAAGGTGAAGTTATAACACTGAAACGCCCAATTTAGCTACTTCTAAATCACCAATCCTCGCCTCCATGGTGACAAATAAAGTG
>NC_084585.2:23926611-23996611 GCF_033978685.3 Nerophis lumbriciformis
AACAGAAATGGCATCATTGAACTAGGGCTGGGCGATATGGCCTTTTTTTAATATTGCGATATTTTAAGGCCATATTGCGATACACAATATATATCTCAATATTTTGCCTTAGCCTTGAATGAACACTTGATGCATATAATCACAGCAGTATGATGATTCTATGTGTTTTGATTGATTGATTGAGACTTTTATTAGTCGGTTGCACAGTGAAGTACATATTCCGTACAATTGACCACTAAATGGTAACACCCCAATACGTTTTTCAACTTGTTTAAGTCGGGGTCCACTTAAATTGATTCATGATACAGATATATACTATCAGATATATACTATCATCATAATACAGTCATCACACAAGATAATCACATTGAATTATTTACATTATTTATAATCCAGGGTGTGGAGGGGGGCGTCGGATGTAAGTGTCAAAAAGACAGCCAAAAGAGTTTGATATGAGAATAAATCTAAAGTTAAAATATAGGGTAGAAATGCACCCATTTGCAGGAAATGTCTACATTAAAACATTCTTCTTCATACTGCATTAATATATGCTACTTTTAAACTTTCATGCAGAGAAGGAAATCACAACTAAAAAAATCACTAATTTTTTCATACGGTGTTGATGTGGAAATTTTTGCCTCTGCATTTTGATGATGTGGGCGTGTGGCACCGAATGGAGATAAGCGTCTCGACAGACGTCACAATATTTGAACAATGATGACGAAAACTGTTTTCTCTGTCGTGTCCGTGTGTCGAAAATTGTTATGCGCTTATTTTTTTATTTGATTTTGTGCGTGGCATAGATTTGCTATGCGCAGAGGACGCTTAAACAGTGCGCAATTGCACAGGCGAGCACCTTAGAGGGAGCGTTGCTCGCACGGCTGCGCTAGCATCACAGCTAACGTTAGCCATGCTGCTACCTCTCTGCTCGGGGAGGACGTATACGTATGTGACGTATGACGTGACAGTATGTGACGTATGACGTGACAGTATGTGACGTGTGTAAGAAGGTGCACTTGCTGTCTGTGAGAGGGAGACACAGGAAAGAGTGAGAAGAGCCTGTCGTGTAATGCCAGCAGCTAAAAGCAGCTGCGTGAGAATCAACAGACCTGTGAATGTGTTGAAGGTGTGCTGGAAAATGCGGAACGGAAATTACGGAGCAGCAGAAAAGTGGAATGTATTATTTAAGTCGGTGCGTTGGAAAACACGGACCGGAGTTTTTTTTTAAACTGGATCTGGATCGGCATTTTCCCATGCCTTGCCGATACGCAATTTTTGGCAAATATCGGCAGCCGATCCGATCCAAATATCGGATCGGGACATCCCTAATAAATAAATATATATATATATATATATATATATATATATATATATATATATATATATATATATATATATATATATATATATATATATATATATATATATATATATACTGTGTATATGTATATATATATGTATATGTCTGTCTATCTGTGTTGGCCCTGCGATGTGGTGGCGACTTGTCCAGGGTGTACACCGCCTTCCGCCCGATTGTAGCTGAGATAGGCTCCAGCGCCCCCCGCGCCCCCAAAGGGAATAAGCGGTAGAAAATGGATGGATGGATGGATGTATATATATATATGTATAATATATGTGTGTGTGCGTGTGTGTGTGTGTGTTTGTGTGTGTAAATATATATACACAGGTGTGTGTGTGTGTATATGTATATGTGTATGTGTTTTATCATGCAGCCCTACAAACTGCTTAACATTTTAACATGGACCAACCTAAGTTGACATTATTATTTTGATGAAGCTCTTGCATTGAATGAATTGGATGTCATATACATGTACAATGTGTCCTCCTGCAGGTCTTACTAAATATACATGATGTTGAGATAGTTGTTGGCATCGCGCTCACTGAAGAGAGTCTTCACAGAAGGAACATCAGTCATTTTGGACCCACCACATTGAGGTCCACCTTGTGCTATGGTATGCTCAGGTACAGTTTCCAGTTGTGTTTTTGTACCTGTGATCTTACCTGACACTACACAGAAGGTTAGGCTTTGTGTACAGTATATAATGAATGCAATGTTGCATGAATCATATTAAATGGGGGCTATGACAAAAAAAATTAGTAAGCTAGAATTGGAATATTACCAGTTCATTTTTGAGCCACAAGAGGGTACAAGTGGCCTATTCAATTACTGACAGTCACTGTTATGATTGTGCCACACATACAGTACTCACCACATCACACGTTAAAGTTTGATGCTATACTCTGTCACATAATTGTTTTAAAGCATATTCTACGTATTTATTGCCTAAATTGGTCATTTTCTAAGCCTAAAAAAATTGCCAAATGAGCTAAAAAAAATCCACTAAATGAGAGCAAACCATGCGCTGTTTAGTATCATGGCCACTGATTGGCTCAGCCTTACTGTATTGGATAAAAAGTGTACAAGTGACTATGTTGGTGCTATTTCATGTCAAGAGGTCATACTGTACCAGTGTTTCTTAACAACGCTGGGCCACGAGCGTCCCCTAGAATGTAATATGGGTTTTTCAGCTGTAGTCTGTATAGGCAGCAGCGGTACTCAGTTGTAATACAATTTCCCATCACTTGTAGCAGTAATGACAGTATAAAACAAACAGAAGAAGTCTGGCGCTATTTACTGTATATGTACAGTATATGTGTATACCGGACGGGTGGTTGGGGACCACTGTTCTAATGTATTCAGAAGGTCGTAAACCGTCTTTTTTATGCATTAGCTATGAACATATTCAATTTATAGTCCTACTTTGCGGAAATTCATATATCACGGACAGGCCTGGAACCAATTATCAGCAATAAACGAGAGATTACTCCACAGCCATTTGTCTGTCTGAAAAAGACCAGCTAAAATATTTCACTGGCTAATTCTTTAAATTGCAACTCTTTGATCTATTCTTCAAACATGCAGACACAACACAGCAATAATGAGCTTCTTGTTTGAAGCTTTTGTAAATAGTTGCGCCTGAGTGCATCCTGTTTGCTGTTTATATTTAATCGTATCTTATTTTGTGCTGACAGGCTGTGTAAACCTCAGGTGTCAGACATTATACTTGATCCAATGTGTGGAACTGGAGCCATACCTTTGGAGGTAAGAAGACTCGTACTTTTGTTCCAACCACATAATGACTTGTAATAGTGCCGTCTGATGAGGTTGTGTTTTTGCCACCAGGGGGCATTGGAGTTTCCTGCTTCATTTTACATTGCAGGAGACAACAACGACATGGCGGTGAACCGCACAGTCAACAATGTGTGTCACATCCAGAAAAGGAAGGCTGAAAAGGGCAGGTGAGAGCAGACCACCGGGCAGAGAGGGGTCAGGTTTTCAGTTTTACATGTTCTATCAGTGACATCTTTAGGTTTACTGTGCTCTGAAAATGACACAGGCAATATTGTCTAAATAGCAAACGCAAAAGAGTCGCAAGATATTTGTGTTGCCTTGATTTATGAACTTAAATGGATCTTGAACATGGTTCTTAAATTGATAAGTTTGTATCGTGAAGCAAATTTCTTCTAGGAAAAACAATGTAAATATGAATAATGGGTTCCAGTCTCAACAAAAGTCCATATTTTAGCAAAGGTTTGTACACTTTTAACACTATATAAAGGACTGTACAGTAATGTATATCAAACAAACATAACAAAAGGTTGATTGATCAACTTTCTTCTGCTTCTTTCAAGCCAAAACAACAACAAACTGAATTGTCCTGTATGCGCTGCTCTGCCAGCGCGCGCGCGTGTGTACACACACACACACACACACACACACACACACACACACACACACGCACACACACACAGTGCCTTTGGTGCACTCACAAACGATCAGGAATCACAAAAATCCTTAATTTCAACAACCATATTGCTGCAATAATAAACATTTCAAAAAAGTAAAATCTACTTATATTTACATGGGCAAAGGACCAGACATAGGGAGAGAAGGGAGAGGTTGGGTGGGTGTGCTCTTGAACGAGAGGTAGTCTGGTTTGGCATCTTTTTCCAGAAAAGTCCGGTCTCGTTACAATTAAAACTTGCTGTGGTATGAAGCCTGCTTTGCCGATTCTTCCATATTTGCAAGCGCCATTAATGTACTCCTCGCAAATCTTTTTTTTTTAAGTCCTCAGCGACTCCCCCTCTTTTTTCCACGCTGGTCTGTTGTCTTTTGAGGATACATATTTAGTTTAAAAATGGACTAAACCTGTCAAACGGCGAACAAACACAGAAAAGGCACACGCTGAAGCACAGAGAAGTCATTAGTAGTGTACTGTACTGCGTCACAAAACTGCTGCAGGTGGGACATAGATTGAATGAATACAGAGACATGGTTCGCACACAGAGGCATATTAGGCACGATCTAAAAGTTTGTGAATAAGGGGGTTCGTAAATCGGGGTTCCACTGTATTTGTGTTGCCCATAGTCAACCCCGGTGGTGGTAGCGTCAAGGTCTTGGGCTGCATGATTGCTGGACAGCTGCAGTTCATCGTACATGCACTGTATTGGTCTGTCCGTATGTTTAACTACAGTTCACCCGGACTGCCCATTGACACCGTACGCTGGGATTTGTGCTGTTTACCCATGAAGTCCAGCTCTGTTGACATCATCATCACCGACATGCCCTTTGGGAAAAGGTAAATGGATAATTTAAAAAAAACCTTTAGACCACATAATGTTTTAAAAGTCAAACTATGTATGAAGAAGGCTAATGAGATGTTTTGTTCGAAGGATGGGCTCCAGGAAGAATAACTGGGACCTTTACCCCTCCTGCTTGAGAGAAATGGCCCGTGTGTGCAGGCCAGGCTCAGGGAAGGCTGTCCTGTTGACGCAGGATAAAAAATGCTTTTCCAAGGTATCGTCATTTGCCTCTTGCAAATATCACTTCCACAAAACACTGGGTCGAGACCAAGCACAGAGGCTATGTTGTAGACATTCAATAAAGGAAGTGACTGATGTGTAATCAGGTGGCAAAAGAAAGCACAGTTGACCTCTTGTGGTTTCTAAGAAATTCATCAACAGCAGTTTGAGCTTGTGGCATCGACTGAGGCTCATCCATCTGTCGCTGCCACTTGCACACCTGTGAAGAATCCTCTCAAGGGGATCTGCGCCGCTGCAAGGGAGCTGCTTGTGTCTGTGCAGATGTAATTAATTTCCGACTCCATTAATTATTGATTACCAGTGGTGACGTGTGGGTTTTTTGTGAGATACTGTTTCTGTGACTATATACATCTAAAGATGCTTCTGTGACGTGGATGCGGGGCTGGCTTTAAAACATTCGTTCTTACAGGAAATTAAGAAAATATGAATCTGTTTCAGGTTCAAACAAGTGTAAAGAATAAGTTAACAAATGGCAATATTATATGCTGTAAATAAGTAGTGTCAAACGTTTTTTTATTGGCGTACTGTAAAAAATAGATACAATAAAACAAATATGCGGAAATAAGGCATAATGTCAGAAGAAAAGTTTGAAATGTTGATGCTAATAACCGAGCTGACATGCAGGCTGTTTACTAATTCAAAAATAACTTCTGGTTTTAGTCTTTTAAAAAAAATATTAATTATCAAAATGGGCGGTTTGCCGCATGAAGTACGTAGATATCATCGAATACGTAGAATTGGTCATGCGAGCGAAAAATCTGAAACAAAGTATATGTTTAGAAATTCATATAAACTTTTTTTTAAATACAGTGGTACCTCGGATACAAGTTAAATTGTTTCTGTGATGCAGCTCGTACTTAAAAAAAAAAAAAACTTGTTTTGCGAAACGATGCACAATTTTAACATCTTACATGCCTTTTGAAAAAAAACTTTTGAATAAGTAATTTTTTTTTTAAACAATACAATATGATGTAGTACAAACAAACAGTTGGTTTATGAAGTAATATAATGAGGATAATAATAACAGAATAACACATAATGAACAGCATTTAACTTGGAGAGCAGACCTCTTCTGTATCTCCTTCAAGCTGCTTCTTCGTCAAACACACACATGGGAAACACTTACCCTGGCTATAATTACAACATTTATCGTAAAAACGACTGAAGTGTACTAAAGTCTCAAAAGACCACCAACAAAACACATTGACAACTAAGAGTGTATAATCAATCAAAAGTTTTGGCAGACAGCTTTGGACACAAGTCCAGTAACTTGCATGGTTATTGTTCATCTTCTCACGTTCTTGTGTCAGGGCTGCTCCTTCGATGCAGTAAACATTCCCTGCGCCTCTCCAGCTGTATTTGTCTCAACATCTCGTTTTACACGACATACGAGTTTCGCTCTCACCAAGATTTATGTTGTCTGCAGGCCCTGTCAAGGATGGGAGGACTTTGGAAGAAGCAGCACACTGTTTGGGTCAACGTCGGGGGTTTACATGCTGGAGTGTTTCTGTTGCGACGGACCAGCGGTGTGTTTGGTCAAACTCCTGAAGATGTCTATGAATCACCAGGGACGGCACGCACACAAGGAGACCACTATGACACAAAGCCCTGTTAGGTTGCAGCTTTACCCTAATGCCATGTGTGTTGGATCAACATAATTTATATTTTATGAGCTGTTTTTATCTTCTTCTTTTTTTAAATTTAGTTCTCAACTCAAGAGGACAAACAAAAGTTGACTCAATTTACGTTACCTTTATGTTCAGCAATCAAATGTACACCTGCACAACCTAATGACATCCAATATCGTCAAAGAATAGTCATGTGAAAAAAAAAATAAAACACCTCAGTGACATTTCAACAATTCTCTATTGTCATGTTTTCCATACATGCGAGACATGCGGAAGAATTGAGATGCCGTTTCTCTCTCACCCTGTACTCTTGAGCACATTTTCAAGCTTGGGTAGAGCGTGGCCACTGTGTCCACACTTGCCGCAAAGCAGTTTGTCATTACAAAAACCAGAAAAGGAAACATTTTATCTTTGCAAAACAAAACTATCTGCAATTCAAGTCCAAAATAGGGAAATCTAGTATTGACTGATTTTGTACTTCACTGAAGTCCCCAAGACTGACGAGCCCCTAATCGTGAGTTACTGATCCCTGGTCCTCTCCTGGCTGTGTTTTGAACCCTCAGTGTCTCCAGCTACCAGAGCCTCGCCAGGGCAAAGGATTTGTGACTCCCCCTATGGGTTGTTGTCTGAATGGTTTGATACGTGGTACACATATTCTCGAAATTGGATAGTCATTAGACAAATTGTCAATGACTTATGGACAAGTAGTTGCTTGATATCGGCCATGTTTTTTTTTCATTCAGATAAACACCCTGAAGTTACAGTGGCCGTGTTGAGCACATTGGTTTGTGTGAGAAGTTCCAATCAGTACAACTGATGGGTTTAAACTGAACCAGGCAACTTAGTAAGGCGGCATGTTTTGACAAATGCAGTGGTTTAGGTGCATTGTGTTTTATACCGTGTGGTGTTCTAATTTTGTTTCACATGCCATGACACATGATAAGAGGAACATCAACAAATAGGGTAATTATTCACCTCTGCAAACCATGACAAAAATGAGCTAATCAATTAATAAATTGATAGCTCTTGGACAGTGTCATCCATAACAACTTGAATTTGAGACTGTTATCTGGCACCTGTTTAGGTTGTGCAAGTGTACCTAAAGAAGTGGTCTATCTACTCTTAGGTCACTCAATTAAGGGCACTTGAGGAAACACACAGACATTGTAATTGTGTCTTAATAAAAAAAATTGTAATTGCAAGAGTATTTGTCTCTGGTAATTTGAGTGGTTTGAAACCAGTAAATCCAAACCAGGAAGTTCAGAAGAAAACTCACAGTGACGTTGACAAGCTGTGAATGTTTGCATGTTATCTGACTGTGTACTCTCCTTTTATTCTATGACCTAATCAAATGACTATATAGTATATTTATTTTGTAGTAAACATTATTAGTTTTTGTTTGTTCAGGTAATCCAGTGTCATTTCAATGTGTTTGTTTGCCTGTAACTAACAAGAAGTAGGATTCTATTGCAAAAAAAAGCAACAACACATGGGCGTGCTGTAACATCACTAGGGAGCGGAAGTGTCTTAAAACGAGCTCACTGCACTGACGGCCCGCACACACAAGCTAGAGGGCGAGAAGGTATACACACGAGATGATCTGGACTGTTTTCCTGCTGGTTCATGTTGTACTTCTTTATTTCCTGCTCACACTCAGATCCAGGTTAGTTTATTTATTTATGTATTTTTAAATTGTCATGTCCATTTAAAAATATAGATTCATATGATTACCTCAGCAATTAATTGTTTTTTTGTACAAATGATCCGGCAAGCATATGTCTCACCAGTTGATGCCCTTGATGATTTTCTGTCTTGATGACTTTCACTTTTCTTTTTCAGGTCCCAGGGTGAACCACCTTTAGACAAGGGCGCTATCCCATGGCTGGGACACGCACTTGAATTTGGAAAAGATGCTGCCAAATTCTTAAGACGAATGAAGCTGAAGCATGGCGATATCTTCACTGTGAGTAGTTTGAAATTATTATTTTTGTTGTTGATTTATCGACAGATCTTCATGTAAATTACGTTTTTAGAAGATTTACACTCATAAACATCTATTTAAAACCGTTTAGTTGAGCATCAAAATGAATGTATCGGAGTATTTGTCTAAATTACTATGTAACCCTAAAGTTCATTGTAATTTGTTAATTATTAATGTATTATATGATGAATTGTATTATTTCATAATGGTATTAAAATGTCTTAAACATCAGAATTTACTAAGTATGTTAAATTGGGGTATCGGCAAGAACTTTGCGATACAATATGTATGATACTTCAGTCAGCATACTATATGGTATTGCTATATTGCGGTATTTACTGATCAATTTGCAGATTAAAATACAAGTTGATTATATATATTATTAATATATTATTAAAATGCAACACGGAATGACACAGGAGGTCCTTCATACCGACAGCCATCAGACTGTATAATTCACATGTTCCTTGACTGCACTTAAATGTAGAGTATATGTAGAATATATTTATATTATTTATATATTATATATTATATATATTATATTATTTACTATTATTATTGTCTATTGTGAACTAACTGTGGTGCTGAATTTCCCCCAGGGATCAATAAAGTACTTTCTATTCTATTCTATTCTATTATTCATTGGACAAACTGAGTTAAAAAAAAAGTAATTTGAATGATTTATTTCCATTTATTGCAATTGAACATAAAGTGTATTAGGTTTTTGGCCATTTAAACTCCACACATGTGTGGAGTTTGCTTGTTCTCCTCGTGACTACGTGGGTTCCCTGTGGGTACTCCGACTTCCTCCCACCTCTAAAGACATGCACCTGGGAAAAGGTTGATTGGCAACACTAATTGGCCCGAGTGTGTGAATGTAAGTGTGAATGTTGTCTATCCGTGTTGGCCCTGCGATGAGGTGGCGACTTGTCCAGTGTGTATCCCGCCTTCCACCCGAATGAAGCGGGGATAGGCTCCAACCACTACCACGACCCCGAGACGGACAAGTGTTAGAAAATGGATAAATGGATGGATGTTTGGTGAGCATTGCAGAAAATACATTTCTTCAGAAAATATGCTTAGAATTCTCCAACAGTTTCTTTAGAGCGGTGGTGCCCCACATTTCTAAATCATTAATCCATGTTTACCCACTCAATAAAATCAAAATTCACAATATGTACATGCATTTCAGAGCATATTAAGGAAGGGAGGAGTAACATAACTGCACGCTTAAACAAATACATCAAAAAGAAATCTCAAAATTCTGTCTGTGTGCGTGCTGGTATGCAAAAAATCCTATGAAAATAAGTTTTTTGTAAATTAAAAAAAAAGAAAAATATTAGATATTTTAATGTAATTTTCTGTTGAGCTCTCCAGCTGATTTTAACATGTGCTTTACAGGACATTATTGGTATGTTATCAATTATGGCCGAAAGTATTGAAACATGCCCTCTTAATGAACTAATTTAGTACATCATTTTAACAATGTTTTATTTAACCTTTATTTAACCAGGAAAAAAACCCATTGAGATTAAAAACCTCTTTTTCAAGGGAGTCCTGGCCACGAGGCAGCATTGTTTAACATTAAATTACATTCACATTACACATTAAAATGACAGGATGGACATCATGTCATTTCAATCATCATTTACACCTCATTAAGACAATTTGAATTATTTGTGGTAAGAGTTTGATAAAAGGCCCTTTTCTTGGTCCCAGTGAATCGAGCAAGGTTAATAAACCAAACTCCATATTTTCTTAGGTTTTTTAAAAGGTCTAAATTACAGAAAAAAAGTTCTCGTGTCTAAATATGCTAATGTTTGTCCAGGTGCGTGTTGCCGGGTGCTATGTGACAGTGCTACTGGACCCTCACTCGTACGACTGTGTGATAAACGACAGCGACTCACTGGACTTTCAGCGCTATGCCGAGGTGCTCATGGAGAGAATCTTCAAGCTCCGCCTCCCACATCATCATCAACCCGCTCGGACAAAAGCGCTGATGAAACAGTACGTTCTTACAACTCCGCCTTGGAGTTTGTTTTCTTTTTAATTTCTTAGAAACAGTTTCTCTCTGGTGTTTAAATGAGTCTATTTTTAGAGCTACAGTACTTGCTCATGTCCAACGTGTCTACACTTGAACAGATGTTTTCCTCCTTCCTTGTCTTTTGTTTGCTTTTGCCTTGCCCTATTTTCCCTAAGAATATATTTTTTGAAGAATATTTTGTGGGATTTTCCTGCTCACCCCGTACGGTTTACTTATTTTGCCCTAAAACATAAACTGAACTTAGCTCAGCAAGTTTTGTAAGTTATGTTTTTATTTTTCTTAAGCTGATGCACTTTCTCTGAAGTCTCCAATGAGAGGCCTGTTTTAGTTTGAAAAGCCAATTGCGGAATGCCATTCAATTTTAATTGGACTAGGGTTTTATTCCATAAATAAGATTAAACACAGTCTGATGACCATAATGCATTTACAAACAGAAAAAAGCAGTATCAATATTTGTGAGAAAAAAAACATGTCTTCCTTTATTTTTATGTCACACTCCAGTAGTGATTAATTGATTAATTTGATCAGAATAAAACATTTGATTGAATTTATTTTGCTTGGATTAATGGTTTGAGTGTAACTAAAACGTGCACTGCATGGAGTGCCCGCAACTATAAATGTGCTGACGTAGTTTCCGCACAGCCACTGCAATAGTTGGTGTGTTTGTGCCGTGGAGTTTTTTTGTTTTCATCAATGCACACATGTTAAAAGTGCAATTTCAATGTTGATGACGATTAAAGGTTATGGCAAGCAGAATTTTATTTTTTGTTAATTTAAACTTTTTTCCCTAAAATACACATTGAGGCTGTAAAGTGTGTTTTATCCAATTACTCGATTAATTGAACAAACTAATCTAGATTACTAAAATAATGGATAGCTGCAGCCCTACACTGCAGGACCAGCTGCGTGTTTAAAAGAGCAATACAGGCTATCATTTCAATCTCCAAAGGTGTCCAGTAAGACCGTAAAAGTTGTCAGTAGCCCTTTTTTGGGTTGTTATATTTTGATTAATTGCTAAATACAATGTAGAGTTACCCTGCATGTCTTGCAGTATGTAGGTGCACCTTTGTGCACAGGCATTTATTTTGATGTCCATGTGGTCTGTGTTAACTGTTGTTATTTCTGTGCCGTGCAGTACTGTCCAATCTATTTGTGGCGGGTGAGAAAAAATGTATCAGACGAGAAAATATTGTGGTAATACAAGTAGAACTTTTTTCATGTAAGCTATTTTTTCAAATGTCCTGAACTTGTTGGATTTATTTAAGTGTGTTTAATAAACAACAAGGTAAGGAGTATAGATGTGGACCCCCCCCCCACGTTCTTCCTTATTTCTATATAAAGTGTCATAGAAGTGTGCTAAGTTATCCTCATGGTTACACTATCAGAGGGGAAAAGTAGGTACGGCAAAGTCAACAGGTTGAACGCTGATATTGCGACGCTGAGTAATTCCGCTTTTTCACAACACCAATAAATCATTGTTTACGTTTTTGTATTGTCTTCGCCCCCTCTAACCTCTCCAGGCATTTCCTGGGAATGAATTTGGCCGGCCTAAACGTTACCATGAGCAGACACCTTGAGGCTTTGCTGAAAACAGAGATGTCTCCGAACCAGAAATACTGGAACGAGAGGGGACTGTTTGACTTCTCGTATGGCGTTCTTTTCAAGTAAGTTCTCCACCTTCCCACAGGCGCAATCCTCACAGTGATGAAAGATTGCGACCAAGTTAAGAAAGAGAAGGGGGGTAGGGGCAGCTCTAAGATAAGCTGCATACATACCAGCCAGCCTTGTGTTGCTGTGTTTGTAAACAGTGCGAGTTAAACTGAGGATGACCATGCTCTTTATTGGACATGTTTGACTCTTCTCCACTCGACTGCATCAAAATGGAGCTTTTATCATGAAATAAATCATAAGTCGGCAAACATGAGGCGTGCAGAGGCACCTGGAACGTGTCCAGATGTGCAACACCAGGACGCTCCATTGTGCGGGCTGGTGGAAAGAATTCCGATCACAAGATTTCCTGCATGTTCTCACTCTTTGTGTGCAGGGCGGGTTACCTGACGCTCTTTGGAGCAGAACAGAACAACAACTGTGCCGATCCTTCCTGCGTCTATGAAGAGTACCGCAAGTTTGACAACCTCCTAACCAAGCTGGCAAGAGGCACCTTGAAACCAGGTAACGACTTATTAACCGCCAGCCGTTAGAATTCATGCCATGAGTCATGGAGGAAGGGTTACTCAACGCTTGCACTTTGCCTTGACTTCATCAAAGCATTTGTTTCGTGTTGCCATAGTGACATTCCCTAACCCATCTACTTGCTGGTCACAACATTAGGTGCACTTGCGCAATCTACTTGGATACAGTCGAAAAGCTGTATTAAATATGCTGCCTTTTAAACAATAATAAACAACCCATCAATAGTTTAATTGGCTTGTTTTCATGGTGCAATACTACAGTGGATCCCAGAGGACTGCAATGTATTTGTGGCATTGGAGGGTTGATGTAATGGCTTAATTGTAAAAAAAAATTGCACCCTTATGTGCAAAAAGTTAGTCAAAACCATAAAGATATAATGGATTAGAGCAATAGAGCGTTTTTCTAGACACTTAAAGCGCTTCACAGTGAGAACCTTTAATTTATTAACTCCACATTCAGGGTTTCCCCTAGATTGCCAAGATATCTGTGGCGGTGGGGGCGTGGTCACCATGATGAAATCGCATAGTTTGCTATAATGATTTGAAATTCTTTAAAAAGCTCTAAAATATATGCATACATTGAAAACCAAATCTGGTATTATTAATTAGTATTAACATGTTTTTTTTATATTATTGTACAAAATGTTTAATTGTTGCTATCTCCTTGGAGAATTGTTCAAGTGTCTTGAAACCTGTAATTACTTTTTTTCATTAAAAACGACTAGCAAAAAATCTAGCATCATTTTCCGGTGTTATTATAAAATGTTGTCAAGTTTGGAGACTCTACTTCTGTCCCTCAATGTCCCCAATGAAAGACGCGGGCTGCAGCAAGCATGACGTCACACTTGGCGGTCTTCCCGTCCGGCTGCGGGGTGTCTCTGGGCCCCTCGAGGCGGGGCGTCCTGCCTTTCTGCCCACGTGGGCTGTGGTCTCTCGCTGGCTTGGGGGCTGGCTGTCCCTGCTTCTCCCGTGCCTTGTCCTCGGCCGGGCGCGTCTGGGGGTCCTGTTTCTGGCCTGGCTGCGTGAGGCCGGTGGTCCCTTGTTCCCTGGGCACTGCACCTGCTGTTTTGGGTTGGGTCTCTGGGTGGCTAGGGCTGTACTTTGGCTCCCGCATACTTGGGGACAAACATATTGTACATACATTCTGTAGCGAGGCACCGAATTTTCTCATCACCAGATTGGGGATTGGTGGATAGACCACATGTGACCAGATATAAAGGGACACACTTCCGGGTGCAAGGATTTTTGTTTTAGAAGTAAGTCAGATAATAAACTTACTCAGAACTCTCGTCGTCATGCCTGACGACTGGGCGCCATTACAACAGCCAGTAGTGGCTCCTGCCGTGTTTGCTGCAACAGTGACTTAGACTTAGACTTAGAAAATCTTTATTGTCCCCGAGGGGCAATTTGGTTTGCAGCAGTAGTCCTTAAAAACAAGGTTTAACAGTAAAACGAGGTACAACAGTAAAAACAAGGTACAACAGTAAAACAAGGTACAAATACATAAAATATATACAACATACAAACCATCATGAAGGCATTGAGCTAAAAACTAAAAACATTTGTAAAACAATAAAAACTAATCATCACACGTCACTTCCCACTAAAGTGACTGCATAGCAGCTAAGCTTGTTTAAGAAGCTCATTTATAAAGGCAACAGCTGAGGGAACAAAAGATCTTATGTATCTGTTGTTTTTGGCCTTTCTATTAGTAGGGGCGTATCCGCATCCTGAGGGCAAGAGTCTAAACTCTGAGAAGAGAGGGTGCTGAGGGTTGACCAGAATGGCCTTTGCCTTATGGTTGACTCTGGCCTAATAGATCTGGTTCAGGGGGTTCAAGGTAGTGCCTATGGTCTTTTGGCACACCTTGATTATACCACCCAATCTATTATTATTGGCCACACTGAGGTTACCAAACCAGGAAGTGATGGAATAATGTGAAACTCCTGGAGTTCTTGCAGCACGATTCTGAGCCCTGGTGCCAGCATGTGGAAGCCCGGTTTCTGCTTCAAGACATTACTACAGATGAGACACGGTACTACTATATTGTCGCTGCTCTGGACGCTCAAACGACGCTGAGAGTTATAGGCAAGCTGAGGAATCCTCAGGCGGCACACAAGCACGGTGCATTAAATACTTTATTCCTGCGGCTGTCCGACGCCGAGCGAGCCGACAGCCTCTTGTCTCTCAACGGCCTGGGGGGACAGCAAGCCTACCGAGCTGATGGAGAATATGCTCGCATTGCTCGGTTCCGGGGATGCATTGTTCCCGTTCGTGCAGCTGTTTCTCCGTTAGCTATCACCCCCGGTACGCACGGCGATTGCCAACTCGCCGTTAGTCACCACGAAGGATTACCGAGGTTTGGCTGAGGAGGCGGACAGGATTCTTCTAGCTGCTCGCCAGTTCAGCGTTCAAGCCCTGCTGCCTGCAGAAAATGGAATGCACCTGAGGAGCTCGATGCTGGCGCTGTGGCTGCAGTGTCGGACCGTCGCCGCAGGGAGACGGAGTTATGCTTTTACTGCCGCCGTTTTGGGACCAAGGCAAAGCTTTCCCAGGCCAGAGAAACGCCAGAGCCAGTACCCAGTGGCAGCAGGAGCACGGGCAGAGTAGATAAGCAGCTGTTTGTCACCAACGGCTTGTCGGACCGCCGCTGGCTGGTGGACTCGGGTGCCCAGCGGAGTATCCTGCTTGCAACAGCCGTGGATGCACTGGAAGATGGCTGAGCGGCGCCAATGGAACCAGCATCCGCAGTTTCGGCACCAGGTCAGTGACAGTTTCGTTTTCTGACCGCACGTTAGCCTGGTACTTCGTTATTGCCTCTGTAGCTGTACCTTTTCTGGGGGCAGATTTTTTCTGTGCAAATAGACTGTTGGTGGACGTCTCGAATGGCTGTTTAATTGACTCGTGTTCTCCACTATTCCGTGCACACTGGGGGGGCCGGAGCTTTTGGCCCTTGCCAACAGGCTTGCTGTGGGGGAAGTTTATCAACGGCTTCTTGCAGAGTTTCCAGAACTGACTGTACCAACGTTTTCGGCAGCGGTCGCATAGCATGGAGTGGAGCACTTCATCCCTACAGTGGGCCCGCCTGTTTTCGCCCGGGCACAGCGGCTTGACTCTGCTAAACTGCCCCTGGCACGGCAGGAATTTGCCACTATGGAGAGACTGGAGATTGTACGGCTTTACAACAGTCCTTGGGCTTCGCCTCTACATATTGTACCGAAGCCTGGTGGGCTCTGGCGGCCTTGTAGGGATTTATGCCAACTGAATAATGTCAAAACGCCAAACCGTTACCCCATCCCGCACATACAGGACTTTTCTTCACGGTTGGCTGGAGCGTCTATTTTCTCGAAGGTGGATTTGGTGCGTGGTTACCACCAGGTATTGTACATGAGTTAGACATACAGTACCTAAGACTGCCATAATGACTCCTTTTGGATTATTTGAGTTTTTGAGGATGCCATTTGGCCTGTGGGTGGCAGCACAGACTTTTCAGCGGCTCATGGACTCTGTTTATGGGATTTACCACTTGTGATTGTTTATTTGGATGATATTTTAGTGGCCAGTATGTCAGCCGGGGAACATTTGAAACATTTACGGCTTCTGTTTAGCCGGTGGAACAAACATGGCCTGATTGGAGTTTGGAGTAACAGACATTGACTTTTTTGACCACCAGGTGTCCTCGCAAGGTGCTGTTGCCCTGCCTGCACGGGTGGGTCAATTTCCAAGTTTTCACGCCCACTCACTGTCAAGCTGCTTCAGGAGTTTCTCGGAATGGTCAGTTTTTATAACCGTTTCATTCCACTTCCAGCTCATCTCATGCGCCCCCTGTATGAGGCATTAAAGGGGAGGAAAGGTTCACAGGAGGTGAACTGGTCTTCTGACAAGCTGCAAGCGTTTGAAGACAAAGTCTTCTCTGGTCAGCGCAACTTTGCTAGCACATCCCTCCTCTACTGCTCCTTTGGCTCTCACTACTGATGCCTCAATTGTAGCTGTGGGCGCGGTTTGTGAGCAGTGATTGGCGGGGACATGGCAGCACCTCGCCTTCTGCA
Organism: Nerophis lumbriciformis; assembly: GCF_033978685.3. NCBI lineage: Eukaryota > Metazoa > Chordata > Actinopteri > Syngnathiformes > Syngnathidae > Nerophis > Nerophis lumbriciformis. Next base: position 23,943,411 of record NC_084585.2, read on the forward strand.
GCAGGCAACTCGGGGCAGCTGAAAGGAAATCAGCACTTTTGACAGGGAGCTCCTGGCTTTGTTTCTGGCAACCCGCCGTTTCAGGTTCCTGTTTGAGGGTCACAATTTCACTGCTTTTGTGGACTACAAACCTCAGACTTTTGCCATGGCTAAGACTTCAGACCCTTGATCTGCCCGCCGGCTACGCCAGCTTGCATCCATCTCAGAGTTCACAATTAAAATTAGGCATGTGGCCGGAAAGCGCAATGGAGTAGCGGACTGTCTGTTACGGGTTCTTGGCAGTGCTGTACACCTGGGTCTCGACTTTTCAGAGATGGCAGCTGATCATAGCAAAGATGCAGATCTTCAGGCCTGGCGCATAGCGGTAACCGGTTTGCAGTTTGTGGATGTTCCCTGCCCTGGCAATGGTTCCACATTGCTCTATGAAATTTCTACCGGTCCACCTCGTCCTATGGTTCCTGCGACTTGGCGCCGACGGTTGCTTGATGCTGTGCATGCTCTCTCTCACCCCGGCGTGAAGGCATCTGTGAGGGTCGTTAGCACCAAATTTGTCTGGCCAGGCATGCGGATGGATGTCAGGGGGTGGGCAGCCGCATGTGTGTCCTGCCAGCAGGCCATGGTCCACCAGTACATCAGGACACCGCTGGAACCCTTCCAGGTGCCGGATCGGCAGTTCGACCATGTGCATGTGGACCTAGTGGGTCCACTGCCCTTTTCCCATGGGTGCATTCATCGCCTCGCTATGGTGGACAGAACTACCAGATGGCCGGAGGTAGTTCCACTCTCGTCCACGACAACAGATGAGATTGCTCAGGCTTTCATTTTTAACTGGGTCTCGCAGTTTGGCACACCGTCTGACCTGACCTCAGACGGGGGAGCTCAGTTCACTTCAGAGCTGTGGAATGCAATGGCTGTAGGACTGGGGGTACAGCTACATCGCAGTACTGTGCTTACCACCCTCAAACGGGTTGTGTGAACAGTTTCTTCGCTCTCTAAAGGCTGCCCTGCGGGCTGATCTCACGGACAGTGGATGGGTTGACTGGCATCTACATCAACAATATGATTTGCATAAGTGGCTGGACAGGACAAAAAAAATATTTATTTTTAGTGGCCAAGTTTTCGGTGCATCATTTGTCAATAGTGCGCAAATTATAGGCTATATTTCCATTCATATTGTAACGACCTGCTGGTGGTGGTATGTTCGTGTGGTTTTGATTTGATGTTCATTTTTCCCATGATCACAAGCTGTCTGTGCCTGAAAACGTATTGGCGGAGAATGATGAAGTGTTGTTGTGTGTCCGGGGAAGCACAGAGACAAAAGTTGTACAATTGTGCCGTGTGTTGTCATAAGATTGGCAATAAAAGTTAAAAATAGTGTTGTACTTTATGTGACTTTTTCTGAGGGTTACAATACATTATATTACCTTAATTTGTTTTCACGTAATAAAAAAAAACATATTTCAAGGTGTGGCGGCAATGAAAATGCCGTGGCGGTGCACCACATTAAGTGTAACTGAATGTTACGGTACACTGACATCGAGAAGCGACACAAATATTTTAACCACAAATTAACTTTATTCTGATGCTTCTTCGTTTAAGTTCACAAATATAAAGGCCGCCTGTTGCCTGTAGTTGTTCATAAAAGTCAGGTTTTTTTCCACAATGTCCAAGAAGCAGGTACCGTTCTCTAGGTAAATGCTGAATTAATGAGGGTCACAGGCAATTCTTTTTTGTTAATTTCAGCTGTAAATAAGGATATATAGATAAATGTCAGTGTTTATCTCACGCCGACAACACAAACATCGGCACAAACAAGCATAGCTTGTTAGCATTAGCATTCTGTTCAGGCTAACAACTACGCGAATGGACTGTCACTGGCTACTTTTACAGTGTGTAATAAAGTAAATAGTTAACATTTGATGTTATTTACCTTCGTTGCATTCATGTGCTGCCTACTTTAATTCACATTTATCCAACAAAGTCAGAATAGTAAGTAGCTGAGGACGCCTCTTCGAGTCCGACTTCATACTCCTCCGTAAATATGTTTAAAAGAGTCAGTGCGTAACGAAATTAAGTTTACAAAAACTAATAAATAACAATAAACTGCATATAGTTTAAAGGCTATGGCTGAGTAAAAACACTAAATAGTTCCACTGATCAGCATTCTTCAGCACAAAGATGCCCTACAACTAAGGCTGAAACGACTCGTCGACGTAGTCGACGTCATCGGTTACGTAAATACGTCGACGTCGTTTTTATGCTTCGACGCGTCGCATATTTACGTCACACTGCCGTCATGGCGGAGCGCAAAGCAGATGATGCGAGCGGTGCGAGCGAGGGAAAAAAAGCACGCCAAACGTCGTCAAAAGTGTGGGAGTATTTCAATAAACAAATGTATATAATTCGGCATTATTTCGGCCAGTCGGCTTATAAAATCAGAGCCGATCAGTTTACGTTCGCGCGCAGGTATAACGCGGCGCGCTCCTGTCTCATCTGCTGGTGCGCGAGCCCGGTAATTAGACCGCTGTGTCAAATCAAGGAGTACAAAAGACGCTAGCGCAGAGTGGAAAAAGGTTTAGTTCATTACAGATAACCCAGAGTTGTGCCAAAAGTATGTAAGATTTAATATTTCTCTTCGTGGGTGTGGCGCACCTGTTGCGCTGGTGAGATGGGAGGGGGGGTTGTGTGCATGTATCGTGCTTAGTCTGGAGGCTAAATACACACAGTGTGTTATGTAACTGTTGTTTAGTGTTGATATTCTTTGCTTAGTTTGATAAATGTTGGAGCAGTTTGCTTCATCAGGAGGGTGAAGTCGCTCAATTTAAAGTGTTGGATTTAACTGTGTTGGTGAGGGCGTAGAAAAAGGGGCATTTTTCTACCAGTAGACAGCGTTTAAGATTGAGTGTTTCACTGCTAAATTAATAATATATTTATATTGAATATGGATTTTAAATATGTATCTAAATAGGTGGTTAATTGGTTAGGTATTTATGTATTTGCATATTGGGTTTTCTGTTGCATTTATCTATTGTGTTTCTGGTGTTAAATGTATTTTATATGTATCTTGGTGCATTTATGTTGAGACAATTTATTTAAAATCTGTTTTAACTTAAAGGGAAAAGATGTGTCCATTTTCTTGCACTTGTTTAATGGTTAAGAGTTTGATAGCTAATTAATAGTTGTAAATTATGGGATTGATAATTGATTGATTTTTTACAGCATGTTAATCTTGTGGTGTTTTGTCCTTAAAGGTTTTTCACCTACTAAAGAAGCTAAAGGCTACTAAAGGCTACTAAAGACACCTAATGACAGCTAAAGAAACTAAAGTCTATTAACACTGCTAAAGACTGCTAAAAAGACTAAAGAAGAAAAAAGAAGCTGTTTCTTGGTTGGAAAAACTGTTGCAAACTAAAGGAAAATAAAAGGAAAAAGTAACTACGGTCTGGTCTTTTGAGTGAAATCCAGAAGCCACATTCAGCATTGGTACATCCCTTCAAGTGTGGGATAAGCACAGCGAAAAAAGCAAAACACTTGACAGTTGTTGTATGCACACTGTGTCGAGCGGAAATGGCCTATCATAGCAGCACAACGGCTATGAAGGAACATTTGAAAAGAAAACACCCGACAGCGTTCTTGCCATCACCATCAACTAGTCAATCGTCCGCGTGAGTATACATTGTCATCATTACCCAAAATCATGAATGTGTCATTTGTATCTGCGTTGTAAATTCATAAACTAAAACACTGTTTCGCTCTGAGAGGCGCGTTTGGCATGCCTGTTCAGTGTTTACAAAGACGCGCTCCTCTTTAACGCTAACGTTAATTAGTTGTGCAAGTACCTTTTACAACATTAACAGTTACATATACTATGTACAAACCAACAATTAACTTTCACTTTAATCATACTATCATTGTTGTGTTATTAAGCAAAATAAGCAATACTTTTACTTTTGTTGAAATGTTTACACTGTTACAGAATATTTCGTTTTGCACTTTTTTGTATTGGATGTTTATCTTTATTTTTGCACATTTTAAAGCAAAATAAGCAATACTTTTACTTTAGAAATGCTTATACTATTGCAGAATATTAAGATTTGCACTGGATGTTTACTTTTATATTTGCACATTAAAAAGCAAATAAGCTACTTTTAATTTTGTTAAATGTTAAAAGTTTTAAATGTTTCCATTGTTACAGAATATTTTGTCATGTTGTTGTCAATGTTGACTGAGTGGCCATACTTTTTTTTTTGTATATAAAAGTCATGCCTTTTGAAAAAACTGGCCAACATTTATTTTTTCATCTTCATTTTAAATAAAAAAAAAAAATCGGTAAAAGGAAAAATAATCTATAGATTAATCGAAAAAATAATCTATAGATTAACCGATTAATCGAAAAAAATAATCTATAGATTAATCGATAGAAAAATAATCGTTAGCTGCAGCCTTACCTACAACTGTTTCTGCATTTCTTCTTTCTCTCTGTTGTCAAGTTTTTTGCAATATAAATACACACGAAATAAGAAATAAACAAGTTGCTCTGTATATTCCAGGGGCGGGTGTGTGTTTGAAAAATATGTTTTAGGAACACCCTCAATTGTGTTCAACCAATCAGCGTTCGACAGCACAGCACGCCCCCGAAAAGGTTCCTGGTCACTTTGAAAAGTCCCACTTAGATAGGAGGAACTCTGACAGGTTCCTGAATAACTAAATATTCCTGGGTAGTTGTTGGTGGAAACACAATGGGAAAGTTCCTGAACAAGCTCCTGCTGTGGAAAAGGGCCTAATGAGAAACCGCAGATGTAGGGACTCCCAACCCCGGGGTGACCGATGTGATGAATGCCTAGTGGATACGGTTATTAATGTGAGAGTCCAGTCTATAGGGAGGTCAGCAGGGGCTCCTCTTGCATGTAGACAAGTCAGCAGCGCAGAGACGTCACCAACTGATGCACAGAGGAGTGGTCGCCTGATAACCTCTCCACATAGGCGAGGGGGGCAGACTAGAAAAGAGAGTGACCCATTTTTTAGACCAGTTGATCTGTCCTATTTAAAGAGTATAGAGTATATAAATGGGTTTTAAGATTCGACTTAAATGCTTCTACTGTGGTAGCATCTCGAACAGTTACCGGTGGGGCATTCCAGACTACAGGAGCCCGAATAGAAAACGCTCGATGGCCTGCAGATTTTTTTGGGGGGCTCTGGGAATCACTGATAAGCCTGAGTTCTTTAGAAGGCAGATTTCTGGCCGGGACATATGGTACAACAATACAATCAGCAAAATAGGATGGAGCTAGACCATTAGGTATTTTATACGTAAGTAATAAAACATTAAAGTTGCATCTTAAGTGCACAGGAAGCCAGTATAGGCGAAATATGATCAATCTTTCCTGTCAAAAGGCTAGCAGCCGCATTTTGTACCAACTGTAATCTTTTAATGCTAGACATAGGGAGATCCGAAAATAATGTGTTACAGTAATCAAGACGAGACTTAACTAATGCATGAATAATGACCTAAGCGTCTGTGGTGGACAAAATGGGACACATTTTAGTTATATTACAGAGATGAAAGAAGGCTGTTTTAGAAACACTCTTAAAATGTGACTCAAAGGAGAGGGTTGGGTCGAAGACAATACCGAAATTCTTTACCGAGTTTATTTCTATAATTGTTTGCTTGTCAAATGTTAAGGTGGTATGAATCAATAAGTGCCGGTGTCTAGTAGGATAATCAACATTTCCGTTTTCTTACCGTTAAGATACAAAAACTTGCTGGAAATACATTGTTTGATTTCATTAGGGCATGCCTCCAGATGACTACAATCTGGCGTGTTGATCATGTAAAGTAGGGAGTCATCAGCATAACAGGGAAAGCAAGCACCGTGTTTGCGTATTATGTCACCTAGCAGCAGCATATTGATACTGAAGAGAGCAGGGCCAAGAACCGAACCGTGTGGAACTTGGCACGTTACCTTAACATACTCTGAGGTCACATTGTTCTGGGAGACACACTGCATCCTGTCAATAAGATCGGTGTTAAACCAATAAAAGGCTACATCTGACATACTAAGACGTGTTTTGATACATTCTAATAGAATATTATGATTGACTGTGTCGAAAGCAGCGCAGGGATCAAGTAGCAGCAACATGGATGACGCATCAGCATCCATAGTTAGCAATAAATCATTAGTCCCTTTTGCGAGGGCTGACTCAGAGTGATATGCCCTGAAACCAGAATGAAAGTGTTCACAGAGATTGTTAGACGCCAAGTGCTCATTTAGCTTCTGTGCAACAATTTTTTTGAGGATTTTTGATAAAACTCCCTTTTATTGTATCGCATTGCATTTAATAGCCGTGTCTTAAATTCACTGCTTTGGAAAACGAGCAGCTAGAGCAGCTCCACGTTCTCACAGTCAGTGTAGTGCTCCATGACAGAAAAATGTAAACAAAGTACAGGGATTGTGGGAGATATAGTGTTTCACGGACATCTTAAAGGAAACTACAACACGGCAGTGTGCCGGACTGGAGCTCTCTTGGCGGCAGAGGTTGCAATAGAGTAAACTGGAAGAGTCACAGAAGTTTAGATCAAATTAAGTTCACCTTTAAAAGTTATAGTGTATTTTAGGTTCATCCTGAAATTTCCCCCAAATTTCCTCTGTGTATACTTGATGAGTCACTCTTCATCATCTCTGTGCTCCACACCTCTGTCTGTCTGTCGAAAATCAGCAGCGCATGGGCGTCTGCCAAAACGATATTATAGGGGCTGAGGCAATATTACCCCTCACCTTTTTCTTGTTTAAACGATGACTGATGAAATGTGGCCGTGACTCATTCACTGATTTGTACTTGAACAGAGGAGAGGAAGACAGCCCAAAGTGTCCGTTACAAGTTGTGGGAACTTTTGGCCCCAGCGGGTGAAACGGACAACTCTAGCTCAATGACGTGGCTTCATGACTACAGGCAACTTCTGCAGCAGGAGGGAGCGGATGAGGAGATGCAGAGGAGGGCCGTACTGATGCAACTTTGGGCCACGCAGGTGAGTGTAAGATCACTTTAAGGCAGTGTTTCTTAACCATACGAGCGGGGCCCATTGTTTGGCGGCCAAAAATATCTGTTTCTCACCTGTGGTCCATATGGGCCAAAGTGGTACTTAGTTGTAATGCACTTTTCCACCACTTGTGACAGTAATGACAATAACAGACAAAGTCTGGACCCAAAGTCACAGAAGTTTAAGGGCAAAAAATATGACTTAAGTGGTGAAGCTGTATTTTTGTTTTCAGTTTTCGTTTAGTTTAGAAACATATTCATTATTAATTTTGTTTTTTTTAACGCCAACATAATTGTATGTACCGGTAAATGTATTTTTTGTCAGTTATTTATGAGTCCCGCAGGGGGTGCTGGAGCATATCTCAGCTGCAAGGGACAAGCTGTAGGAAAATAGACTTAGACTTCCTTTTATTGTCATTCAAATTTGAACTTTACAGTACAGATAAGAACGACATTTCGTTGCATTAGCTCATGGTAGTGCAGGATAAAAGAGCAATAAGGTGCAGATATATATATAAATAGATTACAGATAAATATATTGCACTTTTGCATATGCATCTACGTTTATGGATGTATGTTATATTGTCTTTATATACCAGCGAGTTAATCCATTTTTGGGGGGAATTGAGGGGATTATTTTAATGCGTTCAAGAGTCTCATGGCCTGAGGGAAGAAGCTGTTACAGAACCTGGATGTTCTGCTACGGAGGCTGCGGAACCTCTTTCTAGAGTCCAGCATGGATAGATGGATGGATATTTATGAGTCCCTTATGCAGTATATTTTGTTTGTACCCATTTTTCTAATCATCCTGACCTAAGCCTAAGGTTTATGTGTTTAATAAATAATAATCTTGATTTCATATCATTTGACAAGGTAGGAAACTTTTAGTAGGTTAGCTATTATTACAGAATATGATTAAAACCAGTAGCAATGTTACTAATTCAGTTTTAATATTTGAGTGGGCCACGGGCCGTTCTGAATTGGAATAGTTGGGCCCCAAGGCCTAAAAGGTTAAGAACCTGTACTTTAAAGCATGATGGGATTAAGCAATTAAATCACTATACTTTTATCAGATGAACTTGAATGAGCTTGAAGCAAGCTGCAATACTTTGTTTTGACACATGAGGTCACTGTTCATTTGCTACTTTCATGATTAATTTCAATCGTCCTGAATTACAAGAACAATTCCTGACGTACAAGAACAAATGGTTTTACCCGCAAATTACTAACCAAATGTTTTCACCAAACAATATATCAGCTTAAGTGAACTGTGTGCCGATTTGAATCACATTTATCTGCATTCAATGTAATTTGTTGACTCATTCCATCTTTCCTGCAGCCCTGCTGGAGGCCTTCTTTGTATCCGACATGTTAATCAGGTGTTTACTTCGCGCTTCAGGCTGCTTATTCGTTTTGTTTTGCACTTGTCACATTCCTTTATTGCCAACTTTTGAATCGCAACTTTTCAGCAACGCTGAGTCACACACGTTTGTGAGAAACATTGTGTTATTTTATTCATAAGGATGATTTGCGGACAAGACGTCTATTATTTTTGTACTGGCGTATGCATTTACCTGATCACTGACAGTATAACAACCTGTGCCACCATTCATATTACAATCCACGCTTAACATAAAGGAGCATGTGTGTACCAAATAAATTGCGTGATTAATCTCAGTTTTATAAATGATTCATGTGATAATTTTTTGTGATTAATTGCATGGGTTTACATTTGAATGTCCTCTCAATTGCTTGTATATTTTTATTGTAAGTATTGTAAAGCTCGGATTGGTTTGTAGTTTTCTTATATTAGATTAACACTCATCAGTCATTTCTCTACATATATATTTTTTAAAGACATTTTAGGCCAACACTGCATGTATAATGTCAGCAGCCAAGAGGAGCTATTGTAAGCTGTAATCTGTTTTCAAAGATTTTATTATAATTTACATACCAAATAATATATTACGAGAGTCGGGTTGAATTGAGAATCAATTCTGAATCGAATTGTCATCCCAAGAATGTGAATGAAATTGTGAGGTTCCCAAAGATTCCCACTCCTAACATTTATGTTTAAGGGCTGTAAAGGTACGTTGTTTTCAGACTTCAGTCTGTACCTCGGTTTTAAGGTCACATATTTGTTCATTTTGGGTACAGTAAGGGAATAAAATACAAAACAAAAAACTGCTGAGGTTTTGTGTGAACAACTTCAACTAATTTTCAAACGAAATATAAACATTTTTAAAATAAATTAAATTAAGAAATTGGCTGAAGTTCAGCATTATTGTTCCATTTCTACTGAACAAGACAGCACAAAGCTTTCGTCTTGTCGACTTTTTTTTTTGAACGGCTAAATGTTCTGTGAGTAGGACAGAAGAGGATTTTCCAGTTTTTATGTTCTACATTGATTTTTTGGTTGCGGCCTACCACAAATACATTTGGACCGCCACAAATATATTTAACGCTAACTGCAGTGTTGCCAACTCCTCAGCAATGGAATCTATCCCTATATGTTATCAAAAAAAGATTTGTCAATTGATCTCAAGGATTATCCGTCTGTCGCGTTCTCAGACATGTCGTACTATTTGGTACTGCAGATTGTTAATATGTTTTGATGGGCACATCAATCAGTCTGAGGGGTAAAAGTTGTCACTTTTTATGTGAATTGTTACCCAGCACCTTCTCTGTGTGTCGCTAAAGTATCCACAGCCTGTAGAAACGTGAGTGCGACAGCTATGGAGTTGCACTGAGGCAGCGCACATTTCAACATCATACGCAAACTTGAGACAGCTATGGAGTTGCACTGAGGCAGCGCACATTTCAACGTCATACGCAAACTTGAGACATGAGTGCGATGTGAGCTGGGCGGCAGCCGAGGGCAGGGCACTTGGCGGTCCGATCCTCGGCTACAGAAGCTAGCTCTTGGGACGTGGAACGTCACCTCGCTGGGGGGGAAGGAGCCTGAGCTAGTGCGCGAGGTGGAGAAGTTCCGACTAGATATAGTCGAACTCACTTCGACGCACAGCAAGGGTTCTGAAACCAGTTCTCTCGAGAGGGGCTGGACTCTCTTCCACTCTGGCGTTGCCGGCAGTGAGAGGCGACGGGCTGGGGTGGCAATTCTTGTTTCCCCCCGGCTCAGAGCCTGTACGTTGGAGTTCAACCCGGTGGACGAGAGGGTAGCTTCCCTCCGCCTTCGGGTGGGGGAGCGGGTCCTGACTGTGGTTTGCGCTTACGCGCAAAACCGCAGCTCAGAGTACCCACCCTTTTTGGATTCACTCGAGGGAGTACTTGAGAGTGCTCCCCCGGGTGATTCCCTCGTTCTACTGGGGGACTTCAATGCTCATGTTGGCAGCGACAGTGAAACCTGGAGAGGTGTGATTGGGAAGAATGGCTGCCCGGATCTGAACCCGAGCGGTGTTTTGTTATCGGACTTTTGTGCCCGTCACAGATTGTCCATAACGAACACCATGTTCAAACATAAGGGTGTCCATATGTGCACTTGGCGCCAGGACACCCTAGGCCGCAGTTCCATGATCGACTTTGTAGTTGTGTCATCGGATTTGCGGCCTCATATTTTGGACACTCGGGTGAAGAGAGGGGCGGAGCTTTCTACCGATCACCACCTGGTGGTGAGTTGGCTGCGATGGTGGGGGAGGATGCCGGACAGACCTGGCAGGCCCAAACGCATTGTGAGGGTTTGCTGGGAACGTCTGGCAGAGTCTCCTGTCAGAGAGAGTTTCAATTCCCACCTCCGGAAGAACTTTGAACATGTCACAAGTGAGGTGCTGGACATTGAGTCTGAATGGACCATGTTCCGCGCCTCTATTGTCGAGGCGGCTGATTAGAGCTGTGGCCGCAAGGTAGTTGGTGCTTGTCGTGGCGGTAATCCTAGAACCCGTTGGTGGACACCGGCGGTGAGGGATGCCGTCAAGCTGAAGAAGGAGTCCTATCGGGTTCTTTTGGCTCATAGGACTCCTGAGGCAGCGGACAGGTACCGACAAGCCAAGCGGTGTGCGGCTTCAGCGGTCGCAGAGGCAAAAACTCGGACATGGGAGGAGTTCGGTGAGGCCATGGAAAACGACTTCCGGACGGCTTCGAAGCAATTCTGGACCACCATCCGCCGCTTCAGGAAGGGGAAGCAGTGCACTATCAACACCGTGTATGGCGAGGATGGTGTTCTGCTGACCTCGACTGCGGATGTTGTGGATCGGTGGAGGGAATACTTCGAAGACCTCCTCAATCCCACCAACACGTCTTCCTATGAGGAAGCAGTGCCTGGGGAGTCTGTGGTGGGCTCTCCTATTTCTGGGGCTGAGGTTGCTGAGGTAGTTAAAAAGCTCCTCAGTGGCAAGCCCCGGGGGTAGATGAGATCCGCCCGGAGTTCCTTAAGGCTCTGGATGCTGTGGTGCTGTCTTGGTTGACAAGACTCTGCAGCATCGCGTGGACATCGGGGGCGGTACCACTGGATTGGCAGACCGGGGTGGTGGTTCCTCTCTTTAAGAAGGGGAACCGGAGGGTGTGTTCTAACTATCGTGGGATCACACTCCTCAGCCTTCCCGGTAAGGTCTATTCAGGTGTACTGGAGAGGAGGCTACGCCGGATAGTCGAACCTCGGATTCAGGAGGAACAGTGTGGTTTTCGTCCTGGTCGTGGAACTGTGGACCAGCTCTATACTCTCGGCAGGGTCCTTGAGGGTGCATGGGAGTTTGCCCAACCAGTCTACATGTGCTTTGTGGACTTGGACAGGGCATTCGACCGTGTCCCTCGGGAGGTCCTGTGGGGAGTGCTCAGAGAGTATGGGGTATCGGACTGTCTGATTGTGGCAGTCCGCTCCCTGTATGATCAGTGCCAGAGCTTGGTCCGCATTGCCGGTAGTAAGTCGGACACGTTTCCATAGAGGGTTGGACTCCGCCAAGGCTGCCCTTTGTCACCAATTCTGTTCATAACTTTTATGGACAGAATTTCTAGGCGCAGTCAAGGCGTTGAGGGGATCTGGTTTGGTGGCTGCAGGATTAGGTCTCTGCTTTTTGCAGATGATGTGGTCCTGATGGCTTCATCTGGCCAGGATCTTCAGCTCTCACTGGATCGGTTCGCAGCTGAGTGTGAAGCGACTGGGATGAGAATCAGCACCTCCAAGTCCGAGTCCATGGTTCTCGTCCGGAAAAGGGTGGAGTGCCATCTCCGGGTTGGGGAGGAGATCTTGCCCCAAGTGGAGGAGTTCAAGTACCTCGGAGTCTTGTTCACGAGTGAGGGAAGAGTGAATCGTGAGATCGACAGGCGGATCGGTGCGGCGTCTTCAGTAATGCGGACGCTGTATCGATCCGTTGTGGTGAAGAAGGAGCTGAGCCGGAAGGCAAAGCTCTCAATTTACCGGTCAATCTACGTTCCCATCCTCACCTATGGTCATGAGCTTTGGGTTATGACCAAAAGGACAAGATCACGGGTACAAGCGGCCGAAATGAGTTTCCTCCGCCGGGTGACGGGGCTCTCCCTTAGAGATAGGGTGAGAAGCTCTGCCATCCGGGGGGAGCTCAAAGTAAAGCCGCTGCTCCTCCACATGGAGAGGAGCCAGATGAGGTGGTTCGGGCATCTGGTCAGGATGCCACCCGAACGCCTCCCTAGGGAGGTGTTTAGGGCACGTCCGACCGGTAGGAGGCCGCGGGGAAGACCGAGGACACGTTGGGAAGACTATGTCTCCCGGCTGGCCTGGGAACGCCTCGGGGTCCCACAGGAAGAGCTGGACGAAGTGGCTGGGGAGAGGGAAGTCTGGACTTCCCTGCTTAGGCTGCTGCCCCCGCGACCCGACCTCGGATAAGCGGAAGAAGATGGATGGATGGATGGAATTGATCTCAAGGATTATCCGTCTGTCGCGTTCTCAGACATGTCGTACTATTTGGTACTGCAGATTGTTAATATGTTTTGATGGGCACATCAATCAGTCTGAGTGGTAAAAGTTGTCACTTTTTATGTGAATTGTTACCCAGCACCTTCTCTGTGTGTCGCTAAAGTATCCACAGCCTGTAGAATTGTGAGTGCGACAGCTATGGAGTTGCACTGAGGCAGCGCACATTTCAACGTCATACGCAAACTTGAGACATGATGGCCCTGGTCTGCCAGAGAATAAGAAGACATAGCAGGAGGGGTCAGTGTTGCAAACTTAGCGAGTATTCGGACTATTCTAAATGGAATCCAGTGACATTGACACCTCTTGACATTAAAGCATGTATTACTATTGTACAAGCTGCTTTTATTTTCATCTGTAGTCACATGTACTAATATGATTAGGGATAGGCACCGAACCCCGGTTCTAACATAGCACCGGTGCCAGTGTAAGCGTAAGTTCACAGACCAAAGAAAAAAAGAAACTTTTGGTGCTGAATGAAGTAATGTAGCGTCCCGACAGAAACACCAAGAGTCTGACGCTTTTTAAAACATGTTATTGACAGCTATTGACAACTGGATCATTATGCTTACATACTGTACATTACCTTTTGCATTATGTTAATTTACATTATGTGTTGTCTACCTTGTACTTTTTTTATGTCATTGCCTGAAATAAATGAATAAATGAAAAAAATTAAATTCAAATGAACTTTAATATTCCAACTGCAGCCCTCGTAGCACCTAGTAGTGCTTGGCTAGCTAGCACTTCCTCATTATGCACCAATGACAATTACTCTAAGCGAGGTTGCATTCACAAACCCCCAGAATTATGAGCATCAATATAACAAAAGTAGCGTTTTGCACGTTTTCTATGTTCTGTATTGCTGCAATCAATATGACAATTTGCAGTGTTGCATCATTTGTGTCATAAACATGAATTCTACTTTTTTAAAGATTGTAAATAAGCAGGTGTTCGACCTTAGGTTTCAAATCATGTTAATGTAAACAAATGCTGCACTTGCCAAAATGAGACAAAGGAAGAACTCGTTCTTTTTTTCAGTGAATGAGGTTTAAGATTTAGTTCATTTTTTGTGCCTTTGTCGTCTGAGCACTGTGAATGTCACATTGTGCTCCTGTTTGCTTTTGCCAAACAAGCACCTGCGCTGTCGCTATGCAACAGCAGCATGAGTCAGACAGACGGCAATGGTCAACTCTTTTGTGTTGTTTGCTCCCAGGGTAACGTCGGCCCTGCTGCCTTTTGGCTTTTGGGATTCTTACTGACAAATCCTGAAGCGCTGAGTGCAGTGCGGAGGGAGTTCAAGCAGATTTCACAAATGGAAACGTCAGAAGCTTCGCTGCTCGGCACCCCTAGAAACACTCCTGTCTTTGGTAGGTAAACATCCCAGTTGGGCCACATCTGATTTGACAAAGAATGAATGTCACACTAAAAGAAAACTAAATTTGTATAAAGGAGTATTTAAGACATCTAGGGCCACAGTTGCGTGGCTTTCCTACTAAATATGGATGTACGATCAAATCCAGAAAAATCCATACACAAGTAAAAATTCAGATGTATGAAGGTGTTTGCATGCACAAATCCAAGCACATTACTTTGTTACATTGCAATCCACGTGTGCGTGGCTTGGCACGCCCAGACCACACCCCCGTGTATTTATATAGATCATATTGAAAATAGCCATGTGTTAGAGCTCGGCATGTTCTGACCAATCCCAAGTCAGTAAGAGGTGCTTCTTTCTTGTGTTTCGAGCAAACGCAGAGCCACCTGTGAGGTGGGATGGATTATCTTGGCAAAGAAGAGGTGCTCACTAAAACAGATTTAGAAAGATTTGTGAACAATATTTAAGATAAATAGGTTTTTAGTGTAAATAGTAAAAGTTTTAGATCTTTGAGTTCAACTCGTGAAAAACGGCAGCAAAAACAAAAGTTGCGTTTATATTTTTGTTCAGTATATTTTCAATCTTTGCCACGGGCCGTTTGAAAATGAGCTATGGCCGCCATTGGTCCCCAACGACACCCTGATCTAGAGAAAATAAATGTCGAAATAGGGTTTCTGTATTTGAATCCGAACCTGCGGAAGGATTATTACCATTGCCAGAAGAGAGCAGTGAGGGAGGCTTACTGGTCGAAAGCTACATTTTGGCTGCACGCGCCAGCTCCAATTTCCAGCGAGTCCTGATAAGTGATGGCAGGCTTTGGTCACGAGGAAGGAAGAGGTTCCAGTTCCAACAATTTGACTTCCAGGTTAATAGTGGAATTAGTCTACCATTAATGAACTGCCCGACTGTGCACTTACTATTTATTTAGCCTACAGATGGCGCTACACTGCATGTTGCAGTACTCCTTAGTATGAACACACTCATGCACTCAAATGACGGAAGTGGAAGTGGATGAATTAACACGCATGTCTTTGCTCTTCCAGACAGTGCCTTGGAAGAAACGCTTAGACTCACGGCTGCCCCCTTTATCACCAGAGAGGTATTGCAGGGTAAGACCATTCAAATGGCTAACGGACAAGAGTACCAACTGCGAAAAGGAGACCGGGTGTGCTTGTTCCCGTTCACTAGCCCTCAGATGGACCCTGAGATCCACCCTGAACCGCAGGTTCGTCCCCTTGTCTCTGCTTCATCTTCACCAGGGGTCCTAAGTTACATTTGTCCATAATTGATGTTTGGTGGACTAGATTTGGCCCATCGTCACCTATTAAACCTTTTTGTTGGTTCAGTATAATTAGCATTTGTTTGGGGGCGTAGGAATGGATGCCCACACAAATCAGTAGTCATTTCCCAATCCACTGAGGGATTAATTTACCCGTAGGAAAAGGAATCAGCGCTAATTGGCGTGGGAAGGACACAGCAAGGTGGCTTTAAAACTGTAGTGGATGTACTCCAAGACAAAAGCATGCATTGAATAAATCCAACTGAAAATGTGTTTGCAGAAGTTCCAGTTTGACCGCTTTCTGAATGCAGATGGATCTTCTAAAAGGGATTTTTACAAAGGAGGGAGCCAACTGAAATATTACACCATGCCATGGGGAGCAGGGACCAATGGCTGCGTGGGAAAGCAGTTTGCCATCAATACCATCAGACGGTGAGTGCCCTGGAATTAATGCAGCATTATCAGAAATCTGTGGGTGCTTATTCTTTTTTTTGTTGTTGTTGCTTTATCATCCTTCAGGTTTGTTTACCTGGTGTTAAATATGGATTTGGAATTATGTGACATAAACGCCAAGATGCCAGAGATAAACGCCAGTCGTTATGGATTTGGGATGCTGCAACCACAGGGAGACTTGTTGGTGCGCTTTAAAACCAGGACGACGCAATAAGTCTTCACAAAAAAATATATATTTATATAATACAGTAATATACGGTAGTGCCTGATCTTTTACTATTCTATATTTATATTGTGTGCTAATTATTTTTGTTATTTAAGAATAAATCAGTTGAATAAATTAACTATGTCACATGTGTTTTATTAGTCCACTGTATATCAGAGGTGTGAATCTTTGTGCACCTAACAATTTGATCTGATTCAGATTCCTGGGGTGACGATTTGATTCAGAATCGTTTCTCAATTCAACGCGATTCTCGATTCAAACCGTTTCTCTCAATATATTAGTTGGTACACAGTTATATTTATAATGAAACTTTTTTAAAACACGTTACAAAAGTTCCTTCTGTTTTGCATTGAGATGGCATAAAAACGTTTTAAAATGTATTGTTACACACATTTATTTATGTATATATATATATATACAGTGGGGCAAAAAAGTATTTAGTCAGCCACCAATTGTGCAAGTTCTCCCACTTAAAATGATGACAGAGGTCTGTAATTTTCATCAAAGGTACACTTCAACTGTGAGAGACAGAATGTGAAAAAAAAATCCAGGAATTCACATTGTAGGAATTTTAAAGAATTTATTTGTAAATAATGGTGGAAAATAAGTATTTGGTCAATAACAAAAATTCAACTCAATACTTTGTAATATAACCTTTGTTGGCAATAACAGAGGTCAAACGATTACTATAGTTCTTTACAAGGTTTGCACACACAGTAGCTGGTATTTTGGCCCATTCCTCCATGCAGATCTTCTCGAGAGCAGTGATGTTTTGGGGCATTCGCCGAGCAACACGGACTTTCAACTCCCTCCACAGATTTTCTATGGGGTTGAGGTCTGGAGACTGGCTAGGCCACTCCAGGACTTTCAAATGCTTCTTACGGAGCCACTCCTTTGTTGCCCGGGCGGTGTGTTTGGGGTCATTGTCATGCTGGAAGACCCAGCCACGTTTCATCTTCAAAGCTCTCACTGATGGAAGGAGGTTTTGGCTCAAAATCTCACGATACATGGCCCCGTTCATTCTTTCCTTAACACGGATCAGTCGGCCTGTCCCCTTAGCAGAAAAAAAGCCCCAAAACATGATGTTTCCACCCCCATGCTTCACAGTAGGTATGGTGTTCTTGGGATGCAACTCAGTATTCTTCTTCCTCCAAACACGACGAGTTGAGTTTATACCAAAAAGTTCTATTTTGGTTTCATCTGACCACATGACATTCTCCCAATCCTCTGCTGTATCATCCATGTGCTCTCTGGCAAACTTCAGACCGGCCTGGACATGCACTGGCTTAAGCAGGGGGACACGTCTGGCCCTGCAGGATTTGATTCCCTGTCGGCGTAGTGTGTTACTGATGGTAACCTTTGTTACTTTGGTCCCAGCTCTCTGCAGGTCATTCACCAGGTCCCCCCGTGTGGTTCTGGGATTTTTGCTCACCGTTCTCATGATCATTTTGACCCCACGGGATGAGATCTTGCGTGGAGCCCCAGATCGAGGGAGATTATCAGTGGTCTTGTATGTCTTCCATTTTCTGATAATTGCTCCCACAGTTGATTTTTTCACACCAAGCTGCTTGCCTATTGTAGATTCACTCTTCACAGTCTGGTGCAGGTCTACAATTCTTTTCCTGGTGTCCTTCGACAGCTCTTTGGTCTTGGCCATAGTGGAGTTTGGATTCTGACTGTTTGAGGCTGTGGACAGGTGTCTTTTATACAGATAACAAGTTCAAACAGGTGCCATTAATACAGGTAACGAGTGGAGGACAGAAGAGCTTCTTAAAGAAGAAGTTACAGGTCTGTGAGAGCCAGAGATCTTCCTTGTTTGAAGTGACCAAATACTTATTTTCCACCATAATTTACAAATAAATTCTTTAAAATTCCTACAATGTGAATTCCTGGATTTTTTTTTCACTTTCTGTCTCTCACAGTTGAAGTGTACCTATGATGAAAATTACAGACCTCTGTCATCATTTTAAGTGGGAGAACTTGCACAATCGGTGGCTGACTAAATACTTTTTTGCCCCACTGTATGTATTTTTTGATCGATTTAAAAAAAAATCATGAGGCGATTTAGAATCTGAATGTAGAAGCATTCTGATTCTGATGTTTGTTTTTGTGCACACCTAGTCTATATATCGGTACTGATAACACTTGAAATGCGCTCAACAGACACTTCATTAGGTACACTTAAATTTGAGGCAAAAACTGCATATTAGATGTATAAGAAAATAATGATAACAAACCCGCCAACCACGCTGAATACATGAATAAGTCACAATTTATTTACAAAGCACTTTGTCTTTTTTTAAATGTGTTTTTCCACAAAACACATTTAAAAACAAAAGCTTAAGTGCTTTAAAAATTAACTACATTTATTTAACAAATAGATTTAAAAATATCAATAAAACATCTGATGGGTTTAAAAACTAAAAAAAAATCAAATACTAATTCTGGCAAAAATGATGGATTTTGCAAACTTGGAGGATGTTCATTCAGTTGTTTAATTATGTTTCTGTAGAAAAAAAGTAAGTAGCAGACATTATACCAAACTATAGTCATTTCAAATGGCAACTTTCTGACTTTAAGAACACTAAAAAGAAATCAAGAATATAAATTGTGGTGGTCCGTAACAGTCAGATTTTTAGATCCAGCCGAGTAAAGAAATTATTGAATCACTCAAATCTGAGTAAATAATTGATGGAATCACCCTATAAATTTTAATTTCCAAAGCCAACACTCCCGCATCAGATTAAATCTGTTAATTTGTCTGCAGTTAAAAAAGAGTGTTCACACTTTGGGGAACTGTTGCACCAGTGGGTGTTTTCTTGTGTTTTAAGCCTGTATTTAGCAAGTACTATTAAAACCCTGCATTATGTAAAAGTGTGTTGTACAAAACCCAAAACCAGTGAAGTTGGCACATTGTGCAATTGGTTACTAAAAATAGAATACAATGATTTGCAAATCCTTTTCAGCCTATATTCAATTGAATTGACTGCAAAGACAAGATACTTAACGTTCGAACTGGAAAACTTTATTTTTTGCAACTATTAGCTCATTTGGAATTTGATGCCTGCAACATGTTTCAAAAAAGCTGGCACAATTGGCAAAAAAGAATGAGAAAGTTGAGGAATGCTCATCAAACACTGATTTGGAACATCCCACAGGTGAACAGGCTAATTGGGAACAGGTGGGTGCCATGATTGGGTATAAAAGCAGCTTCTATGAAATGTTTAGTCATTCACAAACAAGGATGGGGCGAGGGTCAACACTGTGTGAACAAATGCATGAGCAAATTGTCCAACAGTTTAAGAACAACATTTCTCAACGAGCTATTGCAAGGAATTTAGGGATTTCGCCATCTACGGTCCGTAATATCATCAAAAGGTTAAGAGAATCTGGAGAAATCACTGCACGTAAGCGATGATATTATGGACCTTTGATTCCTCAGGCAGTACTGCATCAAAAAGCGACATCAGTGTGTAAAGGATATCACCACATGGGCTTAGGAACACTTCAGGAAACCACTGTCAGTAACTAGAGTTGGTCGCTACATCTGTAACTGCAAGTTAACACTTTACTATGCGCAGCAAAAGCCATTTATAAACAACACCCAGAAACGCCGCCGGCTTCGCTGAGCCTGAGCTCATCTAAGATGGACTGATGCAAAGTGGAAAAGTGTTCTGTGGTGTGACGAGTCCACATTTCAAATTGATTTTGGAAACTGTGGACATCGTGTCCTCCGGACCAAAGAGGAAAAGAACCATCCGGACTGTAATAGGCGTAAAGTTCCAAAGCCAGCATCTGTGATGGTATGGGGGTGTATTAGTGCCCACGGCATGGGTAACTTACACATCTGTGAATGCACCATTAATGCTGAAAGGTACATACAGGTTTTGGAGCAACATATTTTGCCATCCAAGCAACGTTATAATGGACGCCCCTGCTTATTTCAGCAAGACAATGCCAAGCCACGTGTTACAACATTGTGGTTTCATAGTAAAAGAGTGCGGGTACTAGACTGGCCTCCCTGTAGTCCAGACCTGTCTCCCATTGAAAATGTGTGGCGCATTATGAACAACTAAGTTGTACATCAAGCAAGAATGTGAAAGAATTCCACCTGAAAAGCTTCAAAAATTGGTCTCCTCAGTTCCCAAACATTTACTGAGTGTTGTTAAAAAGAAAGGCCATGTAACACAGTGGTAAAAATACCCCTGTGCCAACTTTTTTGCAATGTGTTGCTGCCATTAAATTCTAAGTTAATGATTAATGCAAAAAATAGTTTGTCAGTTCCAACATTAAAACATCTTGTCTTTGCAGTCTATTCAATTGAATATAAGTTGAAAAGGATTTGCAAATCATTGTATTTTGTTTTTAATTACAAATTCCACAAGGTGCCAACTTCACTGGTTTTGGTTTTTGTACATAAAGATATGTGTTAGCTATTAAGTGATGAGTGCGAGTGCAGAAGAGCACTGCTGATACTCTAGTCTAACACAGCGGGCACACATCTGTCACAGTCACATGCCAACGCTTTGTGGAGGTAGTGTAAACATTATGCATATGTATATACAGTATGTACAATACTTAAACAGTATATGGTGTAAGAAGCTGCTTATCACTTCCCGTCAGGCGCACATGCTGCACTGGAAAAAAAAAAAAAAGGTTGATTACACGGTAAATATAAAAGTGGAACCATTTTTCTCTTTACAGTAATGCACTGTAAAAAAACAACAACTTTGATTTTACAGTGGAAAACTTCATGTAAAATCAAACAGTGCCAGGCTGGAACATTCCTGCACACATAGCATTTCTAGTACAATAATACATAACTCACAATGTTTTTTCTGTAGTGACTGTGCCAGAGGTGAACATGCATTCTACTGAGGTGGCAAATTACGGCGCGTTCAATCTGTCGCAGCACCAAGCAAACCCCATCATATCAATTCCTAGATATGATCGAAATTATTTAAGGTGCACTACACAAATTAAACGTAGCGTTATTAATATCACTACTACAGATACCATTAACAAAATATTTCTCAAAACAGCCCACTACCTATATTGTGGGCTTTTTAAACATCAAATCATTGTCATACGTTATTAGTTAATGAGGTCATTACGAATTAACTATACGAATGCACGTATCGCCCGTCCCCTTAAAAGAGGTGAGGGGTCGCACTAATTTACAACGAAAACCTTAACCTTACCCCTAACCTAAGTTATGAATATAAATCATTTGAGGTGCTTACTATGAGGTCTGTCCCACCTTTACCTCTCTACCTGGCTGTTATCTACCGCCCCCCTGGGCTCTATATGGACTTTATCAGTGAATTTTCAAAGTTTGTTGCTAATCTAGTGACGCACGCAGATGATAATATTATAATGGGGGATTTTAATATCCATATGAATACCACGTCAGACCCTCCGTGCGTGGTGCTCCAGACTATAATTGATAGCTGTGGTCTTACACAAATAATAAATGAACCCACACATCGCAACGGTAATACGATAGATATAGTCCTTGTCCGTGGTGTCACCAACTCCTAAATTATGGTACTCCCGTACACTAAAGTAATGTTCGATCATTACCTTTATAAAATTCGAAGTTCTGACTCACTGTCAACAATCTACAATAACCACTGCTTAGCAGCCATAACATTAATGCTATAACAACTACGACTCTTGCTGGAGTACTGAAACACACAGAAAGGACCCAGGACCTTCATAATGTGAGCCACATGCACAAACCCCCGTCCCACCGTGCTGCACACATTCTAACCAAATTAATAATAATTATGAATAAAGTGGTGAAGCTGTATTTTAATCTTCATTTCAATTTTATTGACAATATTTTCAAGAAACAGGCTCCAGCACCCCTCGCAACCCCGAACGTGACAAGCGGTTTAAAATGGATGGATATATATTATTATTAACATTGTAACTAAATTAATAATAATATATATGTTTCTTGAAAATACTGTCAATAAAATGTAAATGAAGATTAAAATACAGCTTAACCACTTTAGTCATAATTTTTACTTTTAAGACATTCCTCTATGACAGTGGTTCTTAACCTGGGTTCGATCGAACCCTAGAGGTTCGGTGAGTCGGGCTCAGGGGTTCGGCAGAGGTAAAAACACACCCGACCCATCATGTAAATACAAACTTCTCCCTATCGGCGTATTACGGATACGGCAACAGCAGAAGTCAGACTGATTTGCAGGTGTGTAATTTGTTGTGAGTTTATGCACTGTGTTGGTTTTGTTCTTTGAACAAGGTGATGTTCATGCACGGTTCATTTTGTGCACCAGTAATAAAACATGGTAACACTTTAGTATGGGGAAGATATTCACCATTAATTAGTTGCTTATTAACATGCAAATTAGTAACATATTGGCTCTTAACTAGTCATTATTAAGTACTTATTAATGCCTTATTCAGCATGGCCTTATTATAACCCTAACCCTGGCCCTAACCCTCTAACCCTAATCCTAACCAAATAACTCTAAAATAAGTCTTTGTTACCTAGAATATGCTCCCCTAGTGTCCAAAAAACTCTAAATTA
The DNA here is from genome assembly GCF_033978685.3 of Nerophis lumbriciformis. Lineage (NCBI taxonomy): Eukaryota > Metazoa > Chordata > Actinopteri > Syngnathiformes > Syngnathidae > Nerophis > Nerophis lumbriciformis. The sequence continues at coordinate 23,966,246 of NC_084585.2, forward strand.
AGTATTTGTTACTTAGAATATGTTCCCCATACTAAAGTGTTACCAAAAACATATAACTTTGTCTTGAATTTGAAAAAAAACAACATTTTATTTTTCACTAAAGAAGAGTTCGGTGAAGGCGCATATGAAACTGGTGGGGTTTGGTACCTCCAACAAGGTTAAGAACCACTGCTCTATGACTTTGGCTCCCACTTCTGTTTGATATTGTCACAAGTGGCAGAAAAATGTATTACAACAGAGTACCGTTGGGGCCCTTACGGACCACAGCTGAGAAACGATGGCAGAGCCGTGAAACGTGTTAAGAAACACTGTTTTAAAGGACTCAACAACAGAAAAAGCACAATTAGCTTAATGGCAAAGACTACTTTCTAACGATAGCAACACACCGTAGCCAATACACTACTGCCATCTAACGTCTTGGAATTGTAAAGTCTACTATGTAATACTAGCAAATAACATACAGAAGTTTAGAAAACAAGATAACTTATAATAAAAATGTTTATATGTTGTTTTTTTTAACAATTAACATTTATTAACACATTTTAACACTCACAAAAGTACCTAAAATTAGTACTGGTGAGTATCGGTACCTACTAAGGTTGTACGGTATACCGGTATTAGTATAGTACCGCGATACTAATGAACCATATTCGGTACTTTGTCACGTTGTGTCATTGCTGGTTTAAGAGCAGAGGAGCATGTTCGGCAGCGCACAGTCAGAGTACTTACAAGCAGACACAGTGTGTAGACAGAAAAGGGAGAAGGGACGCATTTTGGCTTAAAAATTAACGATAAAGGTGAAGTTACATGAGACATGGCTAGCTAGCTAGCAGCTAAAGTTCATTCGCAGTCGGCAGTGTTTTAGCTACTTTTAAATCACTAATCCTTGCCTCCATGGCGACAAATCAATCAATCAATCAATCAATCTTTATTTATATAGCCCTAAATCACAAGTGTCTCAAAGGGCTGCACAAGCCACAACGACATCCTCGGTACAAAGCCCACATACGGGCAAGGAAAAACTCACCCCAGTGGGACGTCGATGTGAATGACTATGAGAAACCTTGGAGAGGACCGCATATGTGGGTAACCCCCCCCCTCTAGGGGAGACCGAAAGCAATGGATGTCGAGTGGGTCTGACATAATATTGTGAGAGTCCAGTCCATAGTGGGGCCAGCAGGACACCATCCCGAGCGGAGACGGGTCAGCAGCGTAGAGATGTTCCCAGCCGATGCACAGGCGAGCGGTCCACCCCGGGTCCCGACTCTGGACAGCCAGCACTTCATCCATGGCCACCGGACCTGTGCCCCCCTCCCCTCAAGGAAAAGGGGAGCAGAGGAGAAAAGAAAAGAAACGGCAGATCAACTGGTCTAACAGGGGGGCTATTTAAAGGCTAGAGTATACAAATGAGTTTTAAGATGGGACTTAAATGCTTCTACTGAGGTAGCATCTCTAATTGTTACCGGGAGGGCATTCCATAGTACTGGAGCCCGAATAGAAAACGCTCTATAGCCCGCAGACTTTTTTTGGGCTCTGGGAATCACTAATAAGCCGGAGTTCTTTGAACGCAGATTTCTTGCCGGGACATATGGTACAATGCAATCGACAAGATAGGACGGAGCTAGACCGTGTAGTATTTTATACGTAAGTAGTAAAACCTTAAAGTCACTTCTTAAGTGCACAGGAAGCCAGTGCAGGTGAGCCAGTATAGGCGTAATATGATCAAACTTTCTTGTTCTTGTCAAAAGTCTAGCAGCCGCATTTTGTACCAACTGTAATTTTTTAATGCTAGACATAGGGAGACCCGAAAATAATACGTTACAGTAGTCGAGACGAGACGTAACGAACGCATGAATAATGATCTCAGCGTCGCTAGTGGACAAAATGGAACGAATTTTAGCGATATTACGGAGATGAAAGAAGGCCGTTTTAGTAACACTCTTAATGTGTGATTCAAAGGAGAGAGTTGGGTCGAAGATAATACCCAGATTCTTTACCGAGTCGCCTTGTGTAATTGTTTGGTTGTCAAATGTTAAGGTGGTATTATTAAATAAATGTCGGTGTTTAGCAGGACCGATAATCAGCATTTCCGTTTTCTTGGCGTTGAGTTGCAAGAAGTTAGCGGACATCCATTGTTTAATTTCATTAAGACTAAAATAAAGTTAGTATCATCCCTGCAGGACGAGGAATAGCTAAACATGCTTCACTACACACCGTAGCTCACCGATGTTATTCCTGAATGTAAACAAACCCCATGGGTGGATCTGAACCTAACATCCACTGTAATGATACCAAGTACAGGGGCATATCTAGTCGATACTACTACGATTACATCAATATTTTTTAGCATCACAAAATCTTTTTTTGTTTTTTAAAAATGTTTACAAACTCAGGAAATATGTCCCTGGACACATGAGGACTTTGAATATGACCAATGTATGATCCTGTAACTACTTGGTATCGGATTGATACCTAAATTTGTGGTATCATACAAAACTAATGTAAAGCATCCAAACAACAAAAGAATACGTGATTATTACATTTTAACAGAAGTGTAGATAGAACATGTTGAAAGAGAAAGTAAGCAGAGATTAACAGTAAATGAACAAGTAGATTGATAATTGATTTTCTACCACAAAATTAGGAGCCTTTGTTTGCTTACTTACTACTAAAAGACAAGTTGTCTAGTATGTTCACTATTTTATTCAAGGACAAACTTGCAATAAGAAACATATGTTTAATATACCGTAAGATTTTTTTGTTAAAATAAAGCCAATAGTAAAACATTTTGTGGTGCCCTTTATTTAGAAAAGTATCGAAAAGTACCGAAAAGTATCAAAATACATTTTGGTACCGGTACCAAAATGTTGGTATCGGGACAGCACTCGTACCTACCGTATCGATTGATATGTGAAAGGTGCCCATGCCTAAACAATTTGTATGTATGTATTAGTGCTGTCAAATTCTAAAAATCTGATTAACCTCCAAAGACATGCACCTGGGGATAGGTCGATTGGCAACACTAAATTGGCCCTAGTGTGTGAATGTGAGTGTGAATGTTGTCTGTCTATCTGTGTTGGCCCTGCGATGAGGTGGCGACTTGTCCAGGGTGTACCCCGCCTTCCGCCCGATTGTAGCTGAGATAGGCTCCAGCGCCCCCCGCGACCCCGAAGGGAATAAGCGGTAGAAAATGGATGGATGGATGATTAATAACAAGGTTGCTGTGGATTCATTTTGATTAGTCACACATTAATATTAATCCTACAGTAATCTGCCTTATTTTGCATCAGCAAAGAGACCAGAGAAATAAGCAGCAATGTAACCAGTCTCTGTTGCTAGGCAGATTTCAATCATAACACAACTTTCTATTATGTACACTAATTTCATTGATCATAAAATATAAATATGAGCAAAACAGCACCTTCTGGTGGAAGCCAGGCAGTGTGTTCATGCTGGCACAGTGAGGGTTAAATCCTGCCCGGGGAGCCTGAGAGAAGTGCAGCAGGCAGCAGGCAGCATCATCCTCTCAGTCGGTCCACTCTCCTACAGGATGGAGAACACTCTGCGGTCCTGAGGAGGAGGAACCGAACCCAAGTCTTTACCGACTGGGTCTACTTGTTGATTCGCCAGGAGAGGAGGAGGAGGGATGCACACTTGACGTGACGTGTCTGTCGGGGGAAAAAAAGAATCAGAAAAAAAGAGCTCCATTGCTCTCCAGGTCCACGCTGCTCATGATGCCTTCATCACAGCCTCAAATCCAGACGGTTTGGCAGCTTTTTGACACAGGTGACACCAGAAGGGAGATGCTGCACGATAGCTTGGTATGTTCACATATTTTTATACATTCTAATCTGGTTTTTTTTTTTCAAATATTTGCGAAACTTTTTTTGGATTATATCGAAAAGTCATTGTTTACCGTTTATTGTTGTGTTTGTGAAAGTAATGGTTTCAGCACCAAAGTCAGTGAACAGCGAGTTCAGCACTGGATAGCTCACACGCTGTCATTAAAACATCATACTGGACAAATAACTTGCAATCATACAATCATTTGTAGACATTTGATTATTAATAACATTCAAATCACTTTTTGTGTTACATATATTTAAGTCCAATTGATACTATTGGAATACAATTCATTAAAAAAAACATCCCTCACTGATGCACTTCTATACGCCAGTGCAAATATAAACAATGTTCTGTATATATATTTTTATTATCCTTGCAATTCATTTTAAGAGAATGGCGAAAAAAGATTTAGTGGGATATTTGTTGGTATTGTTAACGCATATTCTACCATTTTTTGCTCCTAAAATAAACATGATCAAGCATTAAAATGGCTAAATAAACTTAAAACTATCAATATGACAGGATTATTGGCCATTAGATTAGACCGAACCAATCAGAGCGTATTGTGGCCACTGATTGGCTCAGTTCCAAGCTGCATTACTATAAAGGATTAGAAGAGTGGAAAAGTGACTAAAGGGTTTTATTTCAAATCTAGAGGGCTCTCACAGAGTTTAAAAACGATTTAAAAGGCAAAAAAATAATGTTCTTGAAATCATTTTTTATTGCATCAAACACATTTTCTCAGGTTTCTAAGAACATTACTGTCATATTGAGTAAAAAAAAAACACATTTTGTGTTTGCAAACCTTACAAAAGCACACGTTTCTAGTAAAACTCACAAAGATATATTGATATAGGCATTATTAGACATATTGCATGTTTGGTTTTGGGGTTATGCTTGAAACAATTTTTTATTGCTTCAAACACATTTTCTCAGAATTCTAGGAACATTACTGTCATATTGAGTAAAAAAACAAAAATGTTGTGTTTGCAAACCTTACAAAAGCACATGTTTCTAGTAAAACTCATGACGATACATTAATCCAGGCATTATTAGACATTGCATGTTTGTTTTTTTATATCCTCCAGCTATAAAAATATTTGATTCATAATTAATTATTTCTAATTTGCGAAAATTCATTTATCGCTGCCAATTAACAAGTTAGTACATTACAAATAAATACTTAAATATCTGCTTGACTTATTATTTCAAAGAAAGTTATCCATCAAAGTGTACACTGTAAAAATGACAATATATTTTATGGTAAAAAACTGGAGGCTCAAACCCCAAAGTTTTACTGTGAAAAAACAGGTTAACCGTTTTTCTATTTACACTAATACTGTAAAATCCACCATAGTTTTACAATAAAATTCATGCGGTTAGGCTGCCAGTTTTTTTTTAACCGGAAAATCTACAGGTTTTTTTTAACAGTGTATGTAAACATATAATGATCAAATGCATAGGCAATTGTGTAACAATATCATTAAATGAATCCTTGTATATTTATATTCATATGTAGATTTACTGTTACCGTAACAGCCGTGTGGCCCTCAAATAAACAGAGACACCCCAGTGTGGCCCAGTATGAATAAAAATGAAATACAGTAAAACAAAAAAACACTGTAAAAAAAATAGTTCAATTATATGTTTTTCCTTGGGTGCAGAATAACAAACTTACTATTTTTTTTAACCAGCCCAGCACTAATGTTGCGTGCCAATGCAGACAATGAGAACATTTGGGTACATTTCCTATAATATTTTTATGACTGACAGGATGGGGCTAGGAATATGTGTATAATTCCATAGTGATCAATTAACTTTTGTGAAGTATGAATTATTAATTATAAATTTTCATTGATATAGCATAAAAAAAATAAAAAAAAATACCTGTTTTCGACCTTCTAAATATATGTTTTACCAATAGAGAGCCCACATAGTCACATTTGCAACATTTTAATCTAGTATAGTAATCCTCATTGAGGCGTTTTGATTGGTTTGGTCTCCTTTAGCGGCCAATTCTACTGTATATTAAAATTGTTTGTTCATTTGGCATTTTATTTGGTTTGAAAATACTTAATTTTTGCCCAAAAATATGTGGAGTATGCTTAGAAAAAAAATCTGAAGTCAAGTTGCAAACTGAAAAAGCAGTGTGGCGAGGGACGTCTGTCTGTATATATATATATATATATATATATATATATATATATATATATATTTACATATATATATGTATGTATATATGTACATATATGTATATATATATATATATGTATATATATATATGTATATATATATATATATATATTTACATATATATATGTATGTATATATGTACATATATGTATATATATATATATATATATATATATATGTATATATATATATATATATATATATGTATGTATGTATATATATATATATATAGGTAGGTAGGTAGGTAGGTAGGTAGGTAGGTAGGTAGGTATGTATATATATCCATCCATCCATTTCCTACCGCTTGTCCCTTTCGGGGCCGCGGGGGGTGCTGGATTTGGGCGGAAGGCGGTGTACACCCTGGACAAGTCGCCACCTCATCACAGGGCTAACACAGATAGACCGACAACATTCACACTCACATTCACACACTAGGGCCAATTTAGTGTTGCCAATCAACCTATCCCCAGGTGCATGTTTTTGGCTGTGGGAGGAAGCCGGAGTACCCGGAGGGAACACACGCAGTCACGGGGAGAACATGCAAACTACACACAGAAAGACCCCGAGCTCGGGGATCGAACCCAGGACCTTCTTATTGTGAGGCACACACACTAACCCCTGTGACACCGTGCTGATACCGTAATTAAGTAACAAAAATGAAATAGCTGTATGATTAAACAAAAATGTTTAAAAATTGTGCACAATCCTTAAACTTTTTCATGGGGTTTACGTTGCTAAAAGGTAACAGTAGTGAGTACAGTAAGTCTATTCCCGCCTCTACCCTTGTCAGCAAGAAAAGCGGCTGTGCCTCTTAAAGCAGATTAGAATATCTATTCTGTTGTCTGATGAGTGGATAAACCAGCTGACATTGCTGCTGTACAGTAGGACACCTCCACTGTACCTTCAGCGCACAATGAGAGTGGAAGGAAAGGTCAGTTGCCAATATTCCATAACAGCTACACCACAGCACAAAAGCTCTGTACTGTACAAACATGATACTGTTTAGTAATATGAATGATTAAAGTTGTTTACAAAATGTATAGAAGAAAGTTGACAACCATTGTGTCTGATATCAGTTATCCTAGATGTTAATTTAACATTGTTTACTGTATACCAGTGTCCGATGAAATGTATCATTAATTGTTTATTTAGCATTATATAATGAATACCGGTGTCTCATATCATTCATTTTTTATTATTCATGTATCATTATTTAACGATTGCTTATTTACCCTGAATCGATTCATTTATTACTATTTCATAAAAGTATTATGTATGAAGTATTATATAATTTATCCTACATTTTTTTATTTGTCAATATTTAATGATTATTACAGTACCTGCTATTATTTATCCTGAATTAATTCATTTTACAATTTATTAACCCCACAGTGTCTGATACAATGTATCATTACCTTATTTACTATAAGTACGAGTGTTGTATATTATTTATCCTAACTTTATTCATTTACCATTATTTAATGAATACTAAAATATAATATTATTTATCCTTAATTGTTCATTGACCATTATTTACTGAATACCAGTGTCTGATATCATTCATCCTTAGTTGTTCATTAAAATGAGTGTATAGGATTTCAGTTTATTTATCTATTTATTTATTTTTATTTTTATTTTTTTCTAAATGTTGTTATTAGTTACCTGTTCTGCGCCGAGTAGAGAATCCGTGCCCAACATTATGCTTGTGCAAGGACATTAAATATTCTTATTTGACCTCATTTTTTAATTATATAATGAATACCAGTGTTTGATTATTTATCTTAAATTGACTCATGTATAACTATTTCATGAAAAAAGAGTAATACCGTATATAATTTATCCTAAATTCCTTATTTTGTCATTATTTAATGAATACTACAGTGTAAGTGTCTGATATTATTTGTCCTGAAACCATTCATTTAACATTTAATTAACCCCACAGTGTCTGATATCATTTATCCGGAATTAAGTAATTTATAATTATTTATTTAATACCACAGTGTCTGATATTATTTAACCTAAATTAATTTATTTAATGAATAACAGTGTCATAAATTAAATATATATATATATTTTTTTTAATGAACGCCAGTGTCTGATATCATGTATCATATCCATATCCACTCGGCATCAATTGCATTGGTCACCCAAGGGGGTCCCCACATCTGCGGGTTTCACGATATTCCCATTGGGTTGAGTTTGTTTCTTGCCCTGATGTGGGATCTGATGTCGTTGTGGCTTGTGCAGCCTTTTGAGACATTTGTGATTAAGGGCTGTATAAGTAAACTTTGATTGATTTATTGATTGATCATACAGTAACTTCATTCATTTATCCTTACTTAAAAAATACCACAGTGTCGGATACGATCAGTTACAACGAATACTAGTGTCTGATATCATGTATCCTATCTTCATCTATTCATCGCCAATTAATATATATTAGTGTCTGATAGAATTTCTCCTGAATTCCTTTATTTATCATTATTTAATGAGTATCACTTATCATTTATATGGTATTTAATGAATACCATAGAGTATGGAATGATTCATCCAGTTTACAGTCATCGATATCCAATGAATACTTATGTCTGATATTATTTATCCTGAATTCAGTCATTTATTATTATTTAATGAATCCTGCAGTGACTGATATCATTGATCCGGAATAACCCATGTATTATTATTTTATGAATACCAGTGTCTGATATTGATGATTCAGTTCAGTTTCATTTATTTGGAAGATGCATCTGATTCAATGTAATGCATCACATATTTCCAGTTGTTTCTTTACAGCACGTCCAAAAAGGAGAAGGAAGAAGCTGAGCTTATTTAATCCTACCCCTTTTAATACCATAGCAATTGCATCCCATTTCCTTGTTCTCTGTAACAGAACAGTGAATAAATAATCAATAAATAATATACCACAGTAAGTAAACAAATATTAAATACATAAATAATATTTATCTAAAAAAAAAAAAAGGGTTGAAGATGTTCATCATAATTCTTGTTATTTGTACTTTGTGAACACTTGTAGTTTGAACAGTCTCTTAATCTGAATCATATTTGTGCTTTGTTTGATTTCTTTGCTTAATCCGTTCCATCATTTCATTCCACATACAGATATACTAAAGGTTTTAAGTGTTGTACGTGCATACAAATGTTTTAAATGAGATATTCCTCTATGGTTATATTTCTCCTCTTTTGTTGAGAAGAAGTGTTGTACATTCTTGGTTAGCAGGTTATAGTTTGCTCTGTACATCATTTTAGCAGTTTGCAAATTCACCAAGTCGTTGAATTTCAATATTTGTGATTTAATAAATAAAGGGTTTGTATGTTCTCTATATCCAACATTATGTATTATTCTAACTGATCTTTTTTGTAACACCGCTAGTGAATGAAGCGCACATTTGTAGTTGTGTTTCCATATTTCTACACAATAACGCATATATGGTAACACTAGTGAGCAGTAGAGAATATGAAGTGATTTTTGGTCTAGAACATGTTTTGCTTTATTCATTATTGACGTGTTTCTTGCTACTTTATGATGTATATTTTTACATGATATTTCCAGTTCATTTTATCATCTATTATTACACCCATAAATGTGTTTTCTTTTACCCTTTCAATATCTACACCGTCTATCTGTATTTGTGTTTGACTTTCTCTTCTACTGTTACAATCTTATAATGCAATGTTATGAATGAATGGATTCATTCATTTGCATTCATTAAGTTGTGGGGCCAGCACGGTGGTATAGGGGTTAGTGCTAGTGCTGGTACGAAGGTCTGGGTTCGATATTTTTGTGTAAAGTTTGCATATTCTCCCCGTGATTGCATGGGTTCCCTCCCGGTACTTAACATTGTCTATCAGTATTGGCCCTGTGATGAGGTGGCGACTTGTCCAGGGTGTACCCCGCCTTCTACCCGAATGCAGCTGGGATAGGCTCCAGCCACCCCAAGAGGGACAAGCAGTAGCAAATGGATGGATGGCATTAAGTTGTGGCTTAAATGTTGTTCTTTTTCCGGAAGGAGAAGAGTGCAGACCCCGATGAGGTCCCCCAAAAGACCATGTCTTCTTAACCCCGACCGCACCGCACCATCCATTCTTTGGTACAAGTGAAAGATGATCCAAACGGTGTCCAGGTCGGACAGCACGTTGCCGCCAGACGCGATGGACATCATCCGGAGCAAGCACACCCGCCGAGTGAGGCTCAACGTGGGGGGTCTCCTCCACGAGGTCCTGTGGAGGACGCTGGACCGGCTGCCCCGCACCAGGCTGGGCAAGCTGCGGGACTGCAACACCCACGACTCCATCATGGAGATATGTGACGACTACAGCCTGGACTGCAACGAGTACTTCTTCGACAGACACCCCGGCGCCTTCACGTCTATCCTCAACTTCTATCGCACGGGGAAGCTGCACATGATGGAGGAGATGTGCGCCCTGTCCTTCAGCCAGGAGCTGGACTTCTGGGGCATCGACGAGATTTACCTGGAGTCCTGCTGCCAGGCCCGCTACCACCAGAAGAAGGAGCAGATGAACGAGGAGCTCAAGAGGGAGGCGGAGAACATGAGGGAGAGGGAAGGCGAGGAGTTTACCACCACGTGCTGCTCGGAGAAGAGGAAGAAGCTTTGGGATCTCTTGGAGAAACCCAGCTCCTCGTTTGCTGCCAAGGTACAGTCTCAATCATTCCATCTTACACACCTCCTCATGCACCATCAATGTGTGGAACATTAGGAACTCACATAGATCAACTTGTCTTATAGAAGACACTTTGCCTTTCTTCCTTCATCAGTTCATGCTCAAAGACGAGATAGGACAGCTCTCATGCTGCACCACAAAAGAGCAAAACCTTTCTTGTCAAGGAATGATCAGGCATGTCTCTATTTTAAAGAATAAATACCGTATTTTACGGACCATAGGGCACACCGGATTATAAGGAGCACTGCCGATGAGCGGGTCTTTTCAGATTTATTTTCATACAAAAGGCGCACCGGATTATAGGACTTATTAAAAGAGTCATTTTTTTTTTTTTTTTTCTAAATGGAAAACACTTCCTTGTGGTCTACATAACATGTAATGGTGGTTATTTGGTCAAAATGTTGCATAGATTATGTTTTACAGATCATCTTCAAGCTGCTTGCTGACAGTCGCTTCAGGATGCGCTGTTTTGTGGGCGGTCTTATTTACGTGGCTCACCTTCGACAGCGTCTTCTCCCCGTCATCTTTGTTGTAGCGGTGTAGCGTGCAAGGACGGGAGTGGAAGAAGTGGGAGAGTGGCCGTGCGCGACCCGAGGGTCCCTGGTTCAATCCCCACCTAGTACCAAAACTCGTCACGTCCGTTGTGTCCTGATCAAGACACTTCACCCTTGCTCCTGATGGGTGCTGGTTAGCGCCTTGCATGGCAGCTCCCTCCATCAGTGTGTGAATGTGTGTGTGAATGGGTGAATGTGGAAGTAGTGTCAAAGCGCTTTGAGTACCTTGAAGGTAGAAAAGCGCTATACAAGTACAACCCATTTATCATTTAAGTGTCAAAAGATGGAGCTAACTGTTTTCATGACATTCAGATTTTACTTAAATCAATAACAGAGCAGCATCTCCTCATCCGTGGCTCACTCGTGCAATAACAACGGTGGAAATGTGTCCCGTGAAAAACCGTCCGATCGGAACTCTCTATTAGCTAAAGTTCCGTGGGTGAATAATGTAAACTCACTACACCGGTATGTTTTAGCGCTTTCATGGCGAGTTTACTGACAGATATAAGTAAGAACTTTACACTACTTTATATTAGAAATGGCAACAGCGGAGGATGAATGTCCCATAACAAGAAGATAGAGAAAAAGAAGAAGCTTATCCACTACGTTGTTGGCACAGACTACAAAGGCGGACGCGCGCAAATTTTCAGGACTTATGCAAATCCCAAATACAGATCAGCAGGTACCAGAAGGTAAGAAAAGTTGCTTTTGCATAATATTGCGAAACAAAACGCCAGATAATATGTCTTACCTTATACACACACCATAATAACACTTGTATGTTGAAGCACAGTACAATCCATCAAGCGGTGCGGCTTCATAGCTTACCAAAGTCGTACTTTTTGAGGGCTGTGTGTAATGTTCTATATTTTCAATGGAACATATAACATTTGACTGCCATCTACTGGTCACACTTACCATTTCACCATGTACCAAATAAAATAGCTTCGAGGTCGGTAAGCACAACCAACATTTTTCCGTACATTAGGCGCACTGTCGAGTTTTGAGAAAATAAAAGGATTTTAAGTGCGTCTTATAGTCCGAAAAACCCGGTGCTTTGAACTCTGCACTATCCTCTCAAACTAAGGCTGCCCTATCTAGTCTGTGAGTATAAACTGATGAAGCGTTTTCAAAGACAACCTGAACAGTCCAATTTACAATGTCCGGCAAATGGTACCTTTACTTTTGTAAAGTCAGAATTGTTCCATACACTTCTTCTTAGGAATTTGAACAACTGGTTTGCTTATGAATTTATTGTGTGGTGAAAAGGATCGCTGATGAATCGTGTCTTGAAGCAATTGAGGCAAAATGGAGTTTACTACTGGACTACAACCAGAAAAGGCGCTGTTGAGTCGTAACTAGTTTCACTTATTGAACGACACATCTTTTTAACACGATGGTTTGGAGTTTCTAGAAGAGAGACTCCCATCTCATTAATTCTGTAAAACAAAAATAATCTTTAGATATTATGGTAAAAAAAAGCACAGTTGACAGAATTTTATCATAAAATTTACTGCGTGTACACAAAAGTATTGTAAATTTATTAATGCTGCCGCTGTTATTTTTCCGATAACATTTTAGCAACTGAGCTGCCAGTTTTTTGCAAGGTTTTTTTTTTAATGTAAAATCTATGATTGTTGTTTTTACAGTGCATTACTGTACTGCAAATGGTAAAACAGTACCACTTTTATTTCGACAGTAAAATTCTTGCCACTTATTTGACCGTTTTGTACCGTAAAATTTACAGATTTTTTTCACAGTGTAAATACTGCAAATTTTTATGTAAAATCTGCAGTGTTTTTACACCAAATTAATGTAAATACCACTATTGTTTAACAGTTTTTTCTTTTTTTTTTACCCCAAAATCTACGACTGTTGTTTCTACAATGCATTACTGGAAATAAAAAAAAACTGTATCACTTTTATTTTTACAGAAAAATTCTGGCGACTGGGTTTCCTTTTTATTGGAAAATCTACAAAGTGCTTTACATTGTAAATGCTACAAATACAACACATTTTACCATACAATTTACAGTGTTTTTTTCCACTTTTTCTACTGTTATTTATAAAGGTAATATTAATTTAAGACTATATAATGCTAATAGGCATCACGGTGGAGCAGTGGTTCGCGCTCACGCTCACAGCAAGAACTTTTTTTTTTTTTACCGTAAAATGTACAGTCGTTGTTTTACTGTGCATTGCTGTACATGAAAAAAACACTACCACTTTTTAATTTACTGTAAAATTGTGGTGACTGAGCTGCCAGGTTTTTTTTACCCAAAAATCTATCAACTTTGTTTTTTTTACAGTGTAAGCACTACAGTATTTTTTTATTGGTTATTTTTCACATGCGATGAGGTGGCAACTTGTCTAGGCTGTACCCTGCCTCCTGCCCGAATGCAGCTGGGGTAGGTTCCAGTACCTCTGTGACCCTGAGAGGGACAGAAAATGGATGGATTGATTTTTCACATAGTCAATCAAGGAAGGTCAGAAGGTCATTATTTTGCACATGTACCTAATGAAGTGGCTGTTGGGTGTAATGATTAGGAGTGTAATCAGTGTTTTCAAAGACAAATTATCATATCAGAAACTTAAAATTATCGTATTTTGAGAAATATTATTATAAATAGTAGAGATATGAATTTTACAACAACTCAAGATTCAGTTCGATTCTCAATTCTTGGGAAGACGATCCGATTCACAATCAATTCAAACTGCAACATATTATTTGCTCTATAAAACCTTTTCAAAACAAGTTACAGGTTACAAAAACAACCCTTTTGGCTGCTGAAAAACATAAGGGTGGGGATGGTCAAAACATTTTTTTTAAGAATAAATTCTTGAAAAAATGTAATTATAATGAATAAAAATCACAATTCAAATATGAATTGATTTTTTCCACCACCCTTAATACATCACAATACACTTTTATTTGTAAATATTCTAATGACACTAACAAAGCTGGCAGAAGAGCGTCCTCACCTGGCTGTGAAAAGGCATGTAAGGGAATGCACAACATTTGCTAATAGCCATGTTTCGAAGGAGTACAATTGTCCTTCATTTTGGGATTAGGGAAACAAATTAAGGCCTGGGGGCCACATGTTAAGCTTTTCAATCTGGCCCACCGGATATTCCCCAATTAATTTTTTTAGATCTTTAAGATGGAAACTGTAGCTGCCATTATGATGTGCAGTGATGTTTTCAAATGACCGTAAATCTTGAACTATATAAAGTGTTTCAATGGTTGGAATCTGCACTTTTGCATGATATATAGTTACTATGGTAATCTAATTAGTTACTATGGTAATCTAATTAGTTACTAAGGTAATCTAAATCACAGCAGCTCAGACGAGGCACCAAGCAGTGTGGGTGGGGAGCGTTTCCACAGAGTGTTTCCAGAGCGGCCAGCCTGAAATGCGGGTATCAGGGACAGACGTGGAAGGAGATTTTTATAAGAAAGTTCTAAAGCTATGTGATGTATCAGATGTATCACATTGTAGATGGGTTTATTTTTTACCCTTCACGTTCATATTTTGCTGTGTTTGTTGCATTTGTGTTGCGTTTCGCTTGATTGTAAAATATGTCGATCGAGAGGGGGTGTGACGTTCATATGTTGTCAATATTCAGTGTTTTATCCTTCATAGTTAATATTGTAAATCCCACCTTCTTTATTTTCATGTACATTCTGGGTGTCTCATTCAGTAAAAAAAACCTTAAAATTCCATTCAGTTTTTTAAGGCGGTCTGTCATAACGTTTTTAGCATTCAATCAGACATTATTGTGAAGTTTTGTATTAGTGTTCCTAAAAATAGATATACCGGCCCCCAGACACATTTTTTCTCTAAATTTGGCTCCCCGAAGCAATATAATTGCCGAGGGGGATTTTTGATTGTTCATCAAATGATCGTACGAATACAATCATTTGTGTACATCTGGCAACGCTGAATTTAATTAATTTTAAGATGAAAAACAACAATCCAAGAGTTTCCTTTCAGTTTGCATCCAGAGGTTGTAAATCTTTGTGTTGAAGTGTGATTTTTATCTGTAACTTTTAGCCTCAGCAGGAAGAAGTAATGAAAAAAAAGTATCACTTGGAAGTGAAATATTTTCATCTACAAACCCCAAAACCAGTGAAGTTGGCACGTTGTGTAAATGGTAAATAAAAACAGAATACAATGATTTGCAAATCCTTTTCAACTTATATTCAATTGAATAGACTGCAAAGACAAGATACTTAATGTTCGAACTGGAAAACGTTGTTATTTTTTGCAAATATTAGCTCATTTGGAATTTGAGGCCTGCAACATGTTTAAAAAAAGCTGGCATAAGTGGCACAAAAGACTGAGAAAGTTGAGGAATGCTCATCAAACACTTATTTGGAACATCCCACAGGTGAACAGGCTAATTGGGAACAGGGGGGTGCCATGATTTGGTATGAAAGCATCTTCCATGAAATGCTCAGTCATTCACAAACAACGATGAGGCGAGGGTCACCACTTTGTAAACAAATGCGTGAACAAATTGTCGAACAGTTTAAGAACAACTTTTCTCAACGAGCCTTTGCAAGGAACTTAGGGATTTCACAATCTACGGCCCGTAATATCATCAAAAGGTTCAGAGAATCTGGAGAAATCACTGCACGTAAGCGATGATATTACGGACCTTTGATCCCTCAGGCAGTACTGCATGAAAAAGCGACATCAGTATGTAAAGGATATCACCACATGGGCTCAAGAACACTTCAGAAAACCACTGTCAGTAACTACAGTTTGTCGCAACATCTGTAAGTGCAAGTTAAAACTCTACTATGCAAAGCAAAAATAATTTATCAACAACACCCAGAAACACTCCCGGCTTCGCTGGGCCCGAGCTTATCTAAGATGGACTGATGCAAAGTGTAAAAGTGTTCTGTGGTCTGACGAGTCCACATTTCAAATTGTTTTTGGAAACTGTGGACGTTGTGTCCTCCGGACCAAAGAGGAAGAGAACCATCCGGATTGTTATAGGCGCAAAGTTGAAAAGCCAGCATCTTTGATGGTTTGGGAGTGTATTAGTGCCCAAGGCATGGGTAACTTACACATCTGTGAAGGCACCATTAATGCTGAAAGGTACGGTTTTGGAGCAACATATGTTGCCATCCAAGCAACGTTATAATGGACGCCCCTGCTTATTTTAGCAAGACAATGCCAAGCCATGTGCTACAACAGTGTGGCTTCGTAATAAAAGAGTGCGGGTACTAGACTGGCCTGCCTGTAGTCCAGACCTGTCTCCCATTGAAAATGTGTGGCGCATTATGAAGCCTAAAATACCACAACGGAGAACACATTAAGCAAGAATGGGAACAAATTCCACCTGAAAAGCTTCAAAAATGTGTCTCCTCAGTTCCCAAACGTTTACTGAGTGTTGTTAAAAGGAAAGGCCATGTAACACAGTGGTAAAAATGCCCCTGTGACAACTTTTTTGCAATGTGTTGCTGCCATTAAATTCTAAGTTAATGATTATTTGCAAAAAAAAAATTAAGTTTCTCAGTTCGAACATTAAATATATTGTCTTTGCAGTCTATTCAATTAAATATAAGTTGAAAGGTATTTGCAAATCATTGTATTCTGTTTTTATTTACGAATTACACAACGTGCCAACTTCACTGGTTTTGGGTTTAGTAAGTTTAAAATTTGGGAACTCATTGTGTGCTGTAGGTAATCAATGTCAGCCATGTGTGTTTTTCCAAGTCAATGATTAACATCTCTTCCGTGAGACAACCTTTATTGTCTCTCATTATTGGATTTTTCCCCTCTAAGTGTTGTTTGGTCCCTGGAGATTATTAACGAAGGTTTTCTTGACGACACCTATTGTTTAATTTATTGTTACATATTTATAGAGCAGCAACTCTCCATTCAATCTTGCTGCTCTTAATATAGTGGAGGTGCGTCACTTGGGATCAATACACACGCCGTGCTTAATGAAGCATGTTTCAAGTCAGATGTGGCTTCATGAGACAGAAAAGCAGTGTAGACTGTAGACCGGAGCTTTAGGATGCCTGCATTGTTCATGCTTCTTGTCAGCCTTTGATATGTATATATATATATAATTTTTTTACAGTGTAGTGCGGGCTGATAGTTGAAGCGTGAATCATTGGCTGCTCCGCATTTTGAAATGTGTCAGCAAGACAGGAAGGGAGCTTCTAAGCGTGCCCCGAAACAAGACACCGCGGTCAAAACATGACTAAAAAGAAACTTCAAACGACTCCTGGAAAGAACTTCTTGCATAATTTAACCGGCTCATCTCCTGACATGTCCTGAATTTGAATAGATCTTAATTATTGTTTCCTGCGCAGATCACGTTGGTGGAAGGCGAGCTTCATGAATGACACTTGCTGACCCTCCCTCCCCTCATCTAATTTTAGTAATGTGTAATTATTAGCTGTCATTGTTAGATGAAAAATAATAGTGAAAACCACAGTGCTCTCTCACAGGGGCTGTTTGCCAACATCTAAGAGGATGCCTAAGGGACACTACCTTTGCAAAGTATTGCAAGCTTTTAGCACATAAAGATGGAAACTACACCCATACGTAACCAGTGTTTGGAAAATTATTTTAAGAAATTAATTAATTACAGTAACTCATTACTTTGCCAAAAAGTAATTGAATTACTAACAAAATTAGTCTTTAATAAATGTAGTTAATTACTAGGGTAATAATTTCATAACTCGAAAAAAAAACAACCTTCAAATATCGGAATCAGAATCAGAAGTACTTTATTAATTCCCGAGGGGAAATTGCCTTTTTTAGCACAATCCCATTCAAGATCAGACAAACGTTGCAGGGAGACAGAAAAAGGATCGCTGCCATCAGGCCTATGGGATCCTTGAGTGACTGACATCGTCTTCCAAATTTGACGATACACCAGGGCAATGCCCAGCCCAATCAGCAGGTGCCCTGCGATCACGGTTCAAAATAGGTCCAAATATCAAACAAATGCAGTTGAGATGTTTCATGAGACCAGAGCGTGTGTGTGTGTGCGTGGGTGCGTGCGCGTGTGTGCCTTTAAAAGGCGGCTCCTGTTGCAAAATGGCATTTGACGTCAGCGCCCAGACAGAGCAGAATTAGCTCAGCTGTGTTTGTTATTTCAGACTCAGTTTGTCGGCAGTGACGGCAGTTCTGTTGAATCTTTACATTGGATTGTATTAGTACTCCTCAACAAGGAGATTGAATGTGCTTCTATGGCGACTGTCTTTTGTCCTTGTCCACAAATGGGCTATTTTAGAATTGCAAGTTTGTCACTTCAATCATTGGTTTGTTGCTCATTATTCCCACGTAGTAGTAGTGTGTACGTGTGTGCGTACTTACATGTTGTGTGTTTGCTGTGTGATGTTACCTCATCCTATTTGATATCAAGTTCATTTTAGTGTGGGGCTAATTGTTACTTTTATTAGTAAAAATGTACTTCCTGCATTGAACTTGCTGTGCCTCTGACTCTGTCATGTTGACATACAACCACATCATAAGTAGCGTGCCACGCTACATCAAAATCCTCGCTAACGGCGTTGTAACGTACGTAAAAGTGATTAATTAGATGACTCGTCACTAGTAAAAGTAACAACGTTAGTAAAGCCATTATCATATAACGTCATGATTACCATTGCGCTAAATGTGGCTATTATCATTAATTGTATTTTCTATCATAACAACATGACTCAAAATTGTTAGTTGCTTCTCTTGGACTGTTTAGTGTGTGTGTGTGTGTGTGTGTGTGTGTGTGTGTGTGTGTGTGTGTGTGTGTGTGTGTGTGTGTGTGTGTGTGTGTGTGTGTGTGTGTGTGTGTGTGTGTGTCTATTTGATATCAAGTTCATTTTAGTGTGGGGCTAATTGTTACTTTTATTAGTAAAAATGTACTTCCTGCATTGAACTTGCTGTGCCTCTGACTCTGTCATGTTGACATACAACCACATCATAAGTAGCGTG
This sequence comes from Nerophis lumbriciformis, assembly GCF_033978685.3. Classification (NCBI taxonomy): domain Eukaryota; kingdom Metazoa; phylum Chordata; class Actinopteri; order Syngnathiformes; family Syngnathidae; genus Nerophis; species Nerophis lumbriciformis. Next base: position 23,985,501 of record NC_084585.2, read on the forward strand.
CCACGCTACATCAAAATCCTCGCTAACGGCGTTGTAACGTACGTAAAAGTGATTAATTAGATGACTCGTCACTAGTAAAAGTATCAACCTTAGTAAAGCCATTATCATATAACGTCATGATAACCATTGAGCTAAATGTGGCTATTATCATTAATTGTATTTTCTATCATAACAACATGACTCAAAATTGTTAGTTGCTTCTCTTGGACTGTTTAGTGTGTGTGTGTGTGTGTGTGTGTGTGTGTGTGTGTGTGTGTGTGTGTGTGTGTGTGTGTGTGTGTGTGTGTGTGTGTGTGTGTGTGTGTGTGTGTGTGTGTGTGTGTGTCTGTGTCTGCACGCACGCGTTCCGTAATTGAGTTACACCTTATTTTAGTAATCGAGTAATCTATTGATCAATTTGTTCCATTAATCGAGAATATCGGATAAAACACACCTAAAAGCCTAATGCGTATTTTAGGGGAAATACTTGAAATAAGAAACCATTTTCTGCCTTCATTCTTTTTTCTAATAAATGCAAATGAAATTGCACTTTTGACATATGTATCTAATAAAAATTTGAGAAAAAAAAATCCACCCTGCTGTTTGCCACCACACACATCACAGCACCCACACACCGCCATGCATTTGCGCTTTATTGCAGCCGCCATGCAGAAACTATGTCTGCGTATTTAAAGTTCTGTGCAATCCATTTCACCATTTTTTATTACTTACACTCATTAAACGATTAATCAAAGCAACAGGCTATAAATCAAAGTTTTTTCTTCTTCATTTAATCCATTGCTGTGACGCCTTGCATGGTGACTGTTTTACCCTCATGTTTACTTGTTCCTGGTGTGTGCTATTTTAGTTCCTGTCCTGTGCCCTCATTTTGTTATTTTCACTTACTTCTATGCACACCTGCTACCTGGCTCGCTCACCTGAGCCTGGTTGCCAATCAGGCTCCTATTTAGAAGGAGTCTGTCAGACAGCGTCGGTTCATTGCTGTTTTTCTTGTCACATATTAATGCTAATAATTGGTCAAAAAAGTTCCATGACATGTGCTTTTCTTTAGCATTCACTTTCTTTTTTTTCTTCTTTTTTTTTCTTCTGTTTTTCTGTTTCTTTTGTTTAGTAGTTTCTTTTTCTTAGAAGAGTAGATACCTTCTGCTCTTCATCCAACTCGTGATAATTGCAGCCTTAACTGCAATTAACAATTATTTTGATAGTGGACTAGTCAGCGATTATTTTTTTGATTAGTTGACTGGTCAAATTATTATTGACGTTGAGTCAATTACTTGATTTTAACTAATTTTTTAAACCTAATACAGTAAACTCCATTGTAACACAATAAACATAAATTACAGAGAAACAAATGTTTTTTATTTTTTTGCACAAAGTACATAACCACGGTGACAATAAAACAACAGACTTCATTGACAAGCATGAACGTCAGACAAATTCCTCAAACTGACGAGCATTTTCATATAATTTCATTATAATTTTTTAAAAATTTAGTAATTTAAAAATATGTACCATATTTTTCGCACTATAAGGCGCAGTTAAAATCCTTTCATTTTCTCAAAACTCGACAGTGCGTCTTATAACCCGGTGTGCCTAATGTACGGAATAATTTTGGTTGTGCTTACCGACCTCAAAGCTATTTTATTTGGTACATGGTGAAATGATAAGTGTGACCAGTAGATGGCAGTAACACATAAGAGATACGTGTAGACTGCAATATGATGGCAGTAACACATAACATATACATGTAGACTGCAATATGACTCAAGTAAACAACACCCTATGGCCCGGAAAATATCCTGTTAAACATCCATCCATCCATTTTCTACCGCTTATTCCCTTTGGGGTCGCGGGGGGCGCTGGAGCCTATCTCAGCTACAATCGGGCGGAAGGCGGGGTACACCCTGGACAAGTCGCCACCTCATCGCAGGGCCAACACAGATAGACAGACAACATTCACACACTAGGGCCAATTTAGTGTTGCCAATCAACTTATCCCCAGGTGCATGTCTTTGGAGGTGGAAGGAAGCCGGAGTACCCGGAGGGAACCCACGCAGTCACGGGGAGAACATGCAAACTCCACACAGAAAGATCCCGAGCCCGGGATTGAACCCAAGACTACTCAGGACCTTCGTATTGTGAGGCAGATGCACTAACCCCTCTGCCACCGTGAAGCCCATCCTGTTAAACAACTAATGGTAAAATAAGCTAGCCCTTAATTTTCTTGTAATACTTTTTTGGTTTAAAAAACTTTTAACAAATTGAAAACAGGCCCTTTAAATTTAAATATTCTCTTGTTAAATACGTTTTAGCCCGAAAACAAACAAACAAACAAAACGTACTATTGATTTAAAGGATAAAAAAGAAGAAAAAAAATAGAGACAAAGCAATGATATTGTGAGACATAATAAAAACATTTAAAATAATATAATTAAAATGAAAACATTTTTGTTTTTATTTTCAATTAAAAAACGATCGCAAATCAGAGAGGAACCATGATAAATAGATTTTGGAAAACTGCAAAAGTCGAATTAACGAACAACAACAACAATTAGATGAAGTGGCCTCGTATGCAGCCCCCCTGCCTACACGCACACACACTGTCATTACTCTGTGGTGCACTCACAGTTTGAAATCACAAAACTCCTTAACAGCCAGGTCACTACAATGATTAGTAAATAAAAAGTCAAATATACTTGACCTTGTCGGTTAATCTTGTTTGCCTGTAGCAGAAGAGAGGGAGAGGCAGTGTCGACAACGCTGTGGATACTGCTTGAATGTTTCAAACTGCACGTTGCTTGTCCATTGCTTTCTTGGGACTCATTAAGGCACGCAAAACTTGAAAATGCTGTAAAAAAAAAAAAGAAGAAAAAAAAGGGTAAAATCACACAAGACAAAGCATATTTTGCTCAGTCTCGGGTTTATAAAGCAAAAAGTTCGTACAATGAGGGGTTCATAAATTGAGGTTCAAATGCACGATAATTAAAGGGCCCAGCACAGAAGTACACAATATTTCCTTGGAAACATTTGCAGGTCTGAACTTGACACCTTATCAGCACGTAAAGTCATATCAAAATCTTTGGATATGTGGTACTTATTCTTGTCCTAACTTGCAGCAAGTCTGCTGTGACAGGATGTTTCAAAAGCAGCTCGAGTCCCAGACCAGGACCTGAGCAAATAGAAATCTTGGCTGTTTGCTCTGCTGCTGCTCACGATGCCTTCTAAAAAGGACGAAAAGCAAGGAGCATTACGGAATAGTCATTGTCGGCAGTCAATCAATCCACAACTCAGACAGCTTGTGACGGAACCAATGAACCAAGAAGACTTTCTGGCCTGTAGTTCCAGTTTAGACCATAGGTGTCAAACTCAAAGGCCGCGGACCAGATCTGGGCTGCCACATCATTTAATGCTGCCCGCAAAAACCTGGTAAAAATGTGTGTTACCTATTTTTTGTTTTGTTTTACTAAATGCATTTGCTCTCTTAATTGTGACAGAAAAATACATATATTTTAAACTTTATTGTTGTCTGATCATGCCAAATATCATATTATATATATACACTATATTGCCAAAAGTATTTGGCCGCCTGCCTTTACTCACATATGAACTTGAATGATCCAAAATGTTTTGGTATCCTGGAGCATTCAAAGTTCCTTTCACTGGAACTAAGGGGCCAAGCCCAACTCCTGAAAAACAACCCCACACCATAATTCCTCCTCCACCAAATTTCACACTCGGCACAATGCAGTCCGAAATGTAGCGTTCTCCTGGCAACCTCCAAACCCAGATTGCTCCATCAGATTGCCAGATGGAAAAGCGTGATTTATCAGTCCAGCGAAGGCATCTCCACTGCTCTAGAGTCCAGTGGCGACGTGCTTTACACCACTGCATCCCAGGCTTTGCATTGGACTTGGTGATGTATGGCTAAGATGCAGCTGCTCGGCCATGGAAACCCATTCCATGAAGCTCTCTGCGTGCTGTACGTGGGCTAATTGGAAGGTCACCTGAAGTTTGGAGCTCTGTAGCAACTGACTGTGCAGAAAGTCTTTGCAGAAAGTCTTTGCACTATGCGCTTCAGCATACGCTGACCCCTTTCTGTCAGTTTACGTGTCCTACCACTTGGTGCCTGAGTTGCTGTTGTTCCCAAACTCTTCACTTTTCTTATAATAAAGTTAACTTTATTATTAAATATTTAGGAGCGAGGAAATTTCACGACTGGATTTGTTGCACAGGTGGCATCCTATGACAGTTCCACGCTGGAAATCACTGAGAGCGGCCCATTCTTTCACAAATGTTTGTAGAAACAGTCTCCATGCCTAAGTGCTTGATTAGGACACCTGATTCTCATCATTTGGAGGGGTGGCTCAATGCTTTTGGCAATATAGTGTATCAGGCGTGTAAAACTCGTTTTCATAGAGGGCCGCATCGCAGTTATGGCTGCCCTCAGAGGGCCGTTTTTTTTACAGTGAATAATATACAGTATGATTATAAATGTGTATACATAAAACATGTGCATAATTGTCTGTCTTTTTTTACGTACGCTACACAAAACCAAATCTTTAGATTGTACTGTATAAAACTGTCAGCTCAGTCGCCACAATTTTACCGTAATATTTACAGGGTTTTTTTATACTGCTGTATAAAATAAAAAATTACATAGAATTAAATTAAATGTAAAAACTACTGGTTTTTTTTACATAAAAAAATCATGCAAGTGTTTATACTGTAAAATCTAGGGTTGTTGTGTTTTACAGTGTATTATTACTCTATATTGAAAGTGGATTTTACTGTAAAATATTTGTTTGTTGGATTACTTGCTTAAAATCATAAGTCAACCAGATATTTAAGTATTTATATTTATTTGAACAATGACATTGTTTTGAAATGTATGATGATATAATGTTTTGTTTCATTATTACAGATGATTAAAGTGTAAATATATGTAATTGTATGCAGTACATTTATTTTTGTAATACATTTATTAAGAAAAGATAAGGTACTTTATTTACACATATTATTTCCATGCTTTCGGGGGCCACACAAGTTGATGTGGCGGACCAGATCTGGCCCCTGGGCCTTGAGTTTGACACCTGTGATATATATATGGTATTTCCAAAATATTTTTGTAGAGTTAAAAATAAATGGTTAAATATCTGATTGTCACCTTTATTTATGATTTCAAAGCAAGGTATCCATCAATTTCTACATTAAAAAATCTAATTAAATGTATCTGTAATTGTGTAATAAAAATGGGTTGATTACACACACACACACACACACACACACACACACACACACACACACACACACACACACACACACACACACACACGTTCCACGCACACACGTCACACACGTCACACACACACACACATTTCTTGTATTTGTTATCTTCTTGAGACCTCCGCCTACCTCTTTAGGACCACCCTTTCTAGATGTATAAAGATTTGTATTTACAACATTAATAATATACACATACTATGCAAAGTAAGTTATAAGGTAAGCTTTTAGTGATTTTTTTTTCCTTTGGATTTTTTGTTTGTAATTGGTTTTTAATCTTCATTATTTACTTCAAGTTATTACAGTATGTCTTTATATATATATATATATATATATATATATATATATATATATATTTTTTTTTTTTTAGAATTAATTTTGGCCAAAGGGAGCGCATTTCAATTTCTTACACACACTTGTTGTTACATATGTTGGCCAGAGGGGGATCACTTCAAATTTTTACACACACTTGTCATTTCATATGTTGACCAGAGGGGGAACACTTTTAAAAGCAACACACAGTCAATTTGAAAAATCCCTCCTTTTTGGGACCACCCTAATTTTGATAGATTTCACCACCAGGGGTGCAAAAGAGACATTCTCTATTAGATGCAATGGTTTTCTGTATTGGGACCATGATTTGTGTCTTAACTTGTTCACCGGTCCTCATATGGAAGGTACTTTTCCTTGTTGATGTCTCAAGAAGGGTAGAAATACAAGAACACACACATCCATTCTTGTATTATTTTACCTTTTTGAGACCTCCAAAAAATGCCTACCTCTTTAGGACCACCCTTTCTAGATATATAAAGATTTGTATTTACAACATTAATAATATATACATTCTATGCAAATATAAAAAAGGTAAGCTTTTGATGATTTTTTTTGTCTTTGAATTTTTTGTTTGTAATTGTATTTTAATCTTCATTATTTACTTCAAGTTATTACAGTATGTCTCTATATACAGGTACATATTTATAAAAACATTTTTAGAATTAATTTTGGCCAAAGGGGCCACGCATTTCAATTTAATACACACACTTGTTGTTACATATGTTGGCCAGAGGGGGAGCATTTCAAATTAGTACACACACTTGTTATTTCATATGTTGACCAGAGGGGGAACACTTTTAAAACTGACACACGGTCAATTTGAAAAATCCCTCCTTTTTGGGATCACCCTGATTTTGATAGATTTCACCACCAGGGGTGCAAATGACACATGTCCATCCATCCATCCATTTTTTACAGCTTATTCCCTTTGGGGTCGCGGGGGCGCTGGAGCCTATCTCAGCTACAATCGGGCGAAAGCGGGGTACACTCTGGACAAATTGCCACCTCATCACAGGGCCAACACAGATAGACAGACAACATTCCCACACTAGGGCCAATTTAGTGTTGCCAATCAACTTATCCCCAGGTGCATGTCTTTGGCGGTGGGAGGAAGCCGGAGTACCCGGAGGGAACCCACGCAGTCACAGGGAGAACATGCAAACTCCACACAGAAAGATCCCGAGCCCGGGATTGAACCCAAGACTACTCAGGACCTTCGTATTGTGAGGCAGACGCACTAACCCCTCCACCACCGTGCTGCCCAATGACACATGTATTTACTTTATTAGATGCAGGCATACTTGCCAACCCTCCCGGATTTTCCGTGAGACTCCCGAAATTCAGCGCCTCTCCCGAAAACCTCCCGGGACAAATTTTCTCCCGAAAATCTCCCGAAATTCAGGCGGAGTCAGGTCCATAATAACAAATATTTTATTTGAGTATTAACCCACAATTTAAACAGCATACCTGCCCAATCACGTTATAACTGTAGAATGATGGAGGGTGAGTTCTTGGTTTCTTATGTGGGTTTATTGTTAGGCAGTTTCATTAACGTCCTCCCAGCGCGGCAACAACACACAACAACAGCAGTCACGTTTTTCGTCTACCGTAAAGCAGTTCGTCTGCCGTAAACAGCAATGTTGTGACACTCTTAAACAGGACAATACTGCCATCTAGTGCATATGATGAAAGCACTTTTGTGCGTGCCACACAGCAATGCATCATCAGAGAGGGTGTTCAGCATGGTTCGAAAAATAGTGACAGAGAATAGAACAAGGATGGACAATTCAACCCTTAACTCAACAATGAGTAGATGAGTATTATGTGTGTGTATATGTGTAAATAAATGAACACTGAAATTCAAGTATTTATTTTATATATATATATATATATATATATATATATATAGCTAGAATTCACTGAACGTCAAGTATTTCTTATATATATATATATATTATCTATATATGTATACATATATATATATTATCTATATATATATGAAATACTTGACTTGGTGAATTCTAGCTGTAAATATACGCCTCCCCTTTTAGCCACGCCCCCAACCACGCCCCCGTCCCACCCCGACCACGCCCACCCCTACCCCCTTCCCCCCACCTCCCGAAATCGGAGGTCTCAAGGTTGGCAAGTATGGATGCAGGGGAAGCACGGTGGAAGAGGGGTTGGTGCGTCTTCCTCACAATACGAAGGTCCTGAGTAGTCCTGGGTTCAATCCCGGGCTCGGAATCTTTCTGTGTGGAGTTTGCATGTTCTCCCCGTGACTGCGTGGGTTCCCTCCGGGTACTCCGGCTTCCTCCCACTTCCAAAAACATGCACCTGGGGATAGGTTGATTGGCAACACTAAAATTGGCCCTAGTGTGTGAATGTGAGTGTGAATGTTGTCTGTCTATCTGTGTTGGCCCTGTGATGAGGTGGCGACTTGTCCAGGGTGTACCCCGCCTTCCGCCCGATTGTAGCTGAGATAGGCTCCAGCGACCCCCGCGATCCCGAAGGGAATAAGCGGTAGAAAATGGATGGATGGATGGATAGATGCAATGGTTTTCCGTATTGGGACCATGATTTCAGTCCTAACTTGTTCACTGGTCCTCATATGGAAGGTACTTTTCCTTGTTGATGTCTCAAGAAGGGTCGAAATACAAGAACACACACACACACACACACACACACACACACACACACACACACACACACACACACAAATATATATATATATGTAGTTGATTATACATAATATTAGTGCTGTCAAATGATAGTTTAAAAAAAATCAAATGCGTCACATTGGATTTTCGATTAATCATGATTAATCACAGGTTATTTCCCGCAAGGATAATTTAAATACATTTTTGAAAAAGTGGCGCTGTAAAGGCAGGCCTTACTGCGGTGTGGCCCTCATTGAACATCCAAACGATGGCGGTCCTTAAATGCGGTATTCTTTCACTGAAGTGTTGTATTGCAACAACTTTCTGCCTGATTTATCTCTCAGCACCGATGACACTTTAATAGCACATTAATAAGACTTGACTTAGCTGCAGGATGAGAATGTGTGCAACCTTACAGATCATGTAACTGACAGGAGCGCTCACTCGGTCGAGGCATTCTCACGCCAGCGCAGCAGCAGAGGACGTGCGCACGTGCAGCGTTTGATGGCCCGGCTCCCTGCTTTGAAGTGTTGAGGCGTTATTGAATAGTTTGAGGCTCACTTGAGTGCGCTGATCCACTGCGGGCCCCGCTGCCCTCTAAATAATTCAACTAACAATATGGGCTTCAGGAAATCCTGCAGGTAATCAGTGCATCAATAAAACATAGTCCGCCGCGGATACATGCTAAGTGTCGTTACTTTAGTTCTGAGAGGCGCAAAGTATGAGGGAGTCTATTTTGTTCTGATGTAGTTCTAAAGAGATGAGCAGCCATGAGCCTGATCAAATTGTTTTTTCACCGGATAGAAAAACACATCACTTGATGTAAAGCACTGTTGTTTTCCGTCACAAGCATGTTTAATGCCAGGACGACTGTTTATAATGACTACAAGGGTACTTTGCCACAAACCCCATACCATCACAGATGCTGGCTTTTGAACTTTGCGCCTATAACAGTCTGGATGGTTCTTTTCCTCTTTGTTCTGGAGGACACGATGTCCACAGTTTCCAAAAACAATTTGAAATGGGGACTCGTCAGACCACAGAACACTTTTCCACTTTGCAGCAGTCCATCCAGCGAAGCCGGCGGCGTTTCTGGGTGTTGTTGATAAATGGCTTTCACTTTGCATAGTAGAGTTTTAACTTGCACTTACAGATGTAGCGACAAACTGTAGTTACTGACAGTGGTTTTCTGAAGTGTTCCTGAGCCCATGTGGTGATATCTTTTACACACTGATGTCGCTTTTTGATGCAGTACCGCCTGAGTTGAGTTGAGTTTGAGTTTGTTTCGAACATGCAAGCATACAACATGATACATCACAATTTCCAATTTCTCTTTTCAACATGTTCGAAAAGGAGTAGGAAGAAGCAAAGCTTATTTAATCCTACCCCTTTTCTTTTACATAACAGTTGCTAAAACTTTTGTTCACTTTCTGTTCTCAATTTATTCACAATATATTCCATAAGTAATCACAATAAAAATAAATAAATAATACTCGGTGAAGTAAGTTACATTTCATATGGTGAGATGAGTAAGATTATTTTGAAAAAATGAACGGATGGATGGATGAAATTAATTCAGAATGTTTATCATTGTTCTTCTTCTTTGCACTTTGTAAACACTTTAAGTTTGAAGAGTTTCTTGAAGTGGATCATATTAGTACATTGTTTGATTGGTTTGCTTAATCCATTCCATAATTTAATTCCACATACTGATATACTGAAGGTCTTAAGTGTTGTACGTGCATACAAATGTTTTAAATTAAATTTTTCTCTAAGAGTATATTTCTCCTCTTTTTTTGAGAAGAATTGTTGTATATTCTTGGGGAGCAGGTTATAGTTTGCTTTGTGTATACTTTTAGCTGTCTGCAAATTCACTATGTCGTGGAATTTCAGTATTTTTGATTCAATAAATAAAGGGTTTGTATGTTCTCTATATCCAACATTATGTTTTATTCTAACTGATCTTTTTTGTGACACCGTTAGTGAATGAAGCGCACATTTGAAGTTGTTTTTCCATATTTCTACACAATAACTCAGATATGGTAACACTGGTGAGCAGTAGAGAATATGAAGTGATTTTTGGTCCAAAACATGTTTTGCTTTATTCATTATTGACGTGTTTCTTGCTACTTTATGTTGTATATTTGAGGGATCCAAGGTCACGGGCATTCAATGTTACGTGCAGTGATTTCTCCAGATTCTCTGAACCTTTTGATTATATTACGGACAGCAGATGGTGAAATCCCTAAATTCCTTGCAATAGCTCGTTGAGAAATGTTGTTCTTGAACTGTTTGACAATTTGTTCACGCATTTGTTCACAAAGTGGTGACTGAGCATTTCATGGAAGCTGCTTTTATACCCAATCATGGCACCCACCTGTTCCCAAATAGCCTGTTCACCTGTGGGATGTTCCAAATAGGTGTTTGATGAGCATTCCTCAACTTTCTCAGTCTTTTTTGCCACTTGCGCCAGCTTTTTTTAAACATGTTGCAGGCATCAAATTCCAAATGAGATAATACTTGCAAAAAATAACAAAGTTTACCAGTTCGAACGTTAAATATCTTGTCTTTGCAGTCTATTCAATTGAATATTAGTTGAAAAGGATTTGCAAATCATTGGATTCTGTTTTTATTTACCATTTACACAACGTGCCAAGTTCACTGATTTTTGGGTTTGTACTTTTCATAAGAGTAATTTTTTGCCCAAATTTAGATCATGTTTTTATATACCTCACTTATCATACGACTGAACATTGCATGTAACAAACAAGTCAGTTTGCATGTGTATTGTTGAAGAAGCAAACACAAAATGTCTGATGTTTGTAGCTTACTGAAGGATAG